>NW_010123031.1:36619-110061 GCF_000699245.1 Pterocles gutturalis
CCTTTCAACCCTGACTAAAAGGCATCCTGTGATGATAAGGGTGTTACAAAGGTACTATAGATTTTTATTAGGGAGAAGATATGCTTTCAAGAAGAGATGCTTGCATGTATAGTAACATGGGAAAATGGAGTAGACATGTTAGGGCCTTCCCTGTGAGCCCTCAGGGGCTCTGCGGCCTGCCCCAAACACTCGGGGTGGGGTTGGTATGGATGTAGGTTACCAGTCGGTCCTGCTGATGGTAGATGGCCAAGGTGGAGCTGGGTGGGAATGAGTTGGAAGACACCCTTCGGGGCCTGCCTTCCTCACCCGGAGATGCTCTAAGCTCACAGCATGTCATGGTCATGCCATGCCTGGCCAGCTCCCTCCCCAGGCTCAACCCATCAGCTTGGTATCTCAGCCAGGCCTCTTCCCAGTCACCTTTCTATTCCTGTGCATTGGCCCCAGTCAGGTCAGCCCCAGTACCCTATTATGGTGGGCTGACCCTGGCAAGCAGCCAAGTACCCACAATCCCTGGCTTAGGGAAAAAGTTGCTGAGAAATCCCCTGTAATTTACTCACAGGGGTCAAACATGGAGGTGGGGACAAGGGACACTAGCAAAAAGACCCTGCTCATGGCAAGGGACCTGTAAGACTGTTGTCTTCAAACCAGTGTGACTCTTCTTCAAAAAAGAAGGATCACAGCATCTGACTGTGATCTGAAGGAACACACCCTGATTTTTAGTGAGGAAGATATTTGTCAAGTGAAAGCTGAGGCAGTAGTGGCACACTCTTCCTACACAACATGAGCTGCTGTCACACTCTGTCTACACGGAGGTCAGCCAGGATAGTGCAATTCTTTAGACGTGTACTACTGGAAATGTGCAAAGTCCTAATTAGTCTGTTTTACTTTAGCTGTGTTGAGGCCTAAGACAGAGCCTTCCATTTAACTGCAGTGATTAGAAAGTCCAGTCACTAGGTCCATGCAATCATATTCCATGTTGTATGTGGGTTTTTTAACATGAATTCTTGTCTAACTGAAACCATCAATTCCTTTAATACAGGCCTCTGAAGAGAGCTAAAATTAATTGGAAACAGAAGTCCATTACCATTCTTCATGGCAATTGTTTAAAGAAATAGTTGAATTCTGCATCAGCTGAACTGCTGAAACAAGGTCCTCTAAATAGTGAGTGATGCTTTATTGCAGCCTACAGATACAATCTCCTTCCCACTTGTCTTCCTCACTGAAATTCTGGGTTTGTCCTTTGACAGGCCCAAGAGAAAGGACCACAGCAGGCAACTTACTGCTCTCTCACTGGATCTACATAATGACATTTCCTTAGCTGTCAGAGTTGGGCTTCCTAATTCAAAGCTAAATGCAGTTAGTAACAGCTGGTATCAGACACAAAGTCTAAAATATTGATGGGTGACTGAAAAACATGATGAAGAATGAGGTCCAAGATTGTTTGAAGCACTTTCAAATAGCCACCATAAAATGAGCTGAGATTCTTCTCTGCTTCAAGTATTTTCTTAAGATCTTTTTCTGTTCCTGCATTTAGCCACTGAACTTCATTTAAACTTCACATTCTTTCTGCTCTATAAATTGTACATTTCTGCTGTAAGTTCCTTGAAAGCACATTCAGAACTACTGCGAGTTATGAGCAAGTATGGAAGCAATCTGTTGATGAACACTACTGGTTTACTAATTTCAAAAATTAGCAATGAAAGTACAATATTGAAGAAAACAAAACGTTGCTTTGACTATAAGGAAAATGTCTATGCCTTTCCACTTTCAAATGCTTATAGTATGGACAACAGAAAGCTCATGAGTTAAGAAAAAACAGTAATTATCAGGTTTTGATGTTCAAAACTATATTCTTGAACAAGCTGTTTTCTTATGGAGTTCAGCTGAAGTCCTCTCCATTTGCAGAAAAATAAATTCTGCCAGGTAGATTTTAAAGCAGGAAGGGACCATTGTGTCCAGACTGACCTACTGTGAAGAGCAGGCTGGAAAACAAAATTAAGGCTGCTCTACCTATTGACATGAAAAGAATTCTTTAACCTAGTATTTCCCATTGTGATGGCCACAACCTATATACCGTTCAGGCGTATATTGATGTCTGTTGGAAACATAACTCTTGTATTCTTAATTTCATGTAACCATTTCCTGTACTGTGCAAAGTAAGCAGCAGAGACAAGCATAAAAATTCTGCATATTATTTCATCATGAAACAGTCCCAGCTATGGTAAAGTTACACAGGGATAAGATTATTGTTATCTTATATAATAAGATTATATATTTCAACAGCAATGAATGGTGATAGGTTTTACACTAATCAAGCCCTGTGAAGAAATCTCCCTCTGAAAAGGGAGACAAAGTGGAGAAGAATTTCTCCTTTATGTATTTTTTAAATCACAGTTGCCAGATTATATTCATTAAATAAGATATGTATTTTAGGTAGCTGATGGATAGGTTTCTACTTATATATGCATAAATCGCTGTGTGACATTTAGCTTTAAAACATTCAGAATACTCACAGATATTGTTTTAATTGTATAAGTGATTTTTTTTTAATCTGTTGAAGTGATCTGACTTATCAGAAACAAACAAACAAAAAAATTAAAATCTGAGAAGAAACCTGGCAGGAGTTAGAGTTTATATTCAGCACAGGAGAAGCTAAGGAGTGATCAGAAACAAAATGACCAAATCATGATTTGTAGATGAGAAAGCAGTTTCCAAGGGAACATTCCCATAGTGACTCCAACATAAAAGATGAACAAAACAAAGGCATTTAAACAGGGAAGAGAAAGTAAAGTGTCTAGTGCATGTAAATTATTTTACAGTACATACACAAATTACTAACCTATCTTATTTTTTTGAAGGTGATAATCTTTCTGAGGAACTGCTAACTTCAGAAAACACTGGGAAAGTCAGCACATCTGAAAAGGCTGTGATAAAAATAGGTATGAAAACTGAAAATTTCATCTTAAATTCTCTGTCTTTTAAAGCATGTAATGTAGAAGATGTGTAATAATTTTAATTTCTACCCAGCAGATTATATAGAGGCATACTTTAAAATGTGCACACTACTGCAAAATAAGATAGAATAATAAGCAAAATAAAAGTGTAGAAAACCACTAATAATGAATAATATCTGACTTAGTGTATCCGAATGGGAAAACACTATTTTCCACCAGTGAATACAGAACAGCATATTAATCAGGAATAAGTCTAATTTTCCTAAGTCTGAACAGCACAGAATTTCTGTATACACAGCCCAGGAGTGCTAGTGCTTGATAAAAAAAAAGTAAATAAATATTTACTTTTATGGAAATTGCTCCACTCTTTCTAGCATTCAGTCTTGCTGTAGCAGTCTTCTCTGTATTGTGGAAAGCTACTGATACGTCTCTTCTCCCAGCACAGCACCTCAGGGTCAGAACTTGCAAGTTGATGGTTGCATTTAATCAGCATATAAGGAGAGAGCTGTGCTGATTAGCAAATCCTAATGCCATTATCCAGTGAAGCTGCCAGGTGAAGTTCACCCTTGTGCAAAAGCTGTAACACAGTGTAAGGATGCGGTGTATATCTCTAAAGTACATTGACAAACAGTTGTCATTAATCATGAACAGCAGTCTCATTAAAAACATAAACCTGCATTTCTTTTCTAACACATGAGAAATCATGAGCCCTTCAGTCTTGTGTTCTTAATTATGCTGAGATTTATGAAAGAAAGCTATTATACTAGATTTCTCAAAACATATTATTTTTTTACACACTGCTTTTTCCCCTGTGTTCTAATGAGAACAGAAAGATTACAGCCCAGTTCAGCTGGAGCAAAAATGTGACTATTGTTTCTAATAGGAACTCTTTTGACATATAATAAGCAGATAGACATAAAATACACTGTAATTTATGAATTTTGGGTGTTATTTAGTGAGATCGCATGTGTGATCATGGGAAGCTTATTATTATTCTGTTTCCATTAACATTTTGTTTACACTAGAGAATCAAAGAATATTAATGTTGATGTAGATTATTCTTGTTGTGTCTGTTTACTTCCTACCTTATTGCTCTCAGTGACATGCCCAAATTTAGTATTTCTGTACCATTAGGTATTCAGCAATGACCCAAGAGAAATGTCAATCCTTTCTGACTCTGAAAAGTAAGAAGACTGCAAATACAAAACCTAATGTACCTTTCACGCTTGCTTTGTCTTATCAGTCACAATAACATGAAATGTATTTATTACTCATCTTAAATAAACTTATTTTTCTCTGAAGAGGTAAAGCTCCATTGGTAAGTGATTTTTGCTGTGGAACTGTTCACTTGTAAAGCTCTGGGACCTGGCAAAGAAACAAGTTAAAATGCCTCAAGTCATTTTGCTGCTTTTCTTTTTGTAAAAGCAGTTTTTAAGTAATGCAAAAGAAAGATCATAGCTATGCTGACAACACTTGGAGGCCAGTGCTTTGAGGATCCTTTACTGTAGTTAATCTCTCAGACTGTTGCTGTCACTAGCACTCTTTCTGAAGCATTTCCTAATTGGCTCCCTGAAAGTTCATCTTCTTGCCCTTCAGAGAGCAGCAGTGTGGCTGCTGTCAAAGAAGGAGCCGCTTAACTCAGGGTATGATCTTAATAAAAACTCTGTCTTTCCAGAAACATTGCACACACCGATTTTTCCTCCCTACTTTCTTTCCTATGTTAACAAAAAGGACAGAAGAGCTTGGAGTCCACGGAAACCTTCCAAGCAATTCCTGCTTAAAACAGTCTGGCTCTGCTCTCATGTACATTGGTGTGATGACTATGGAACAGTGATCCCTGAGGTGGGTCATTCCTCTCTGGGAATAGCTTCATGAACCAAGTGCGAGACGAGAAGCAGGGAAGAGCTGTGAGCAACTTTGCTCCTCGGGCTATGGCTTCTAGCAAAGCTTAAAGCAGCCCCAGACCTGGTATGGTTTCACCAGATGTTAGAATTTCTTGATCTTGGAAGGGACTGTTGTGGTTTCTTATGTGAGGAGAAAGAAAAAACACATCTGTGTCTTCTGTTATACAACACAGAACAACTTCACTCAATCTACCCCTGAATTCTGCTTTGATTTTAGCTTATAGTATGAGGCAAACAGTTTCTTATCCAATGTAATTGCCAACCTTTTTTGAAAGGTCGGCTGTCCAACCTTTTAATCTTGAGCTGCATGTGATTAAGAGAACTATTTGATCTGCCGCACAGCTAGCAGCAAAGGGACTCTGTCATGGGACCTGCCAGATGATCCAAAATCCCAGCAGCAGAAAGCCAGCCAACAACAGCCACTGAGTCTTGATTCAATACGTCACCTGGAGCCTGCAACATGCACAGATATACACAAATTGCTAATCTACCTCAGCAAATTTTGATGTGCTCTTCATAGGACTGGGAAGACAACAGCCCACAGCACAATAGTTTGTACAGGCTCCTGTGACATGGGGGATGTGAACTCATCTCAGGCAGAGAAGAGAATTGTCTCTCTCTTATGCGAGTGAAGTGTCTCACTGGGTATGGGCAGAAAAGCATTGGTGTCTCTCTGTATTTTATGAGCTGATCTCTTTAGTTATCCTGCTTCCTGTAAAAAGTGCATGAAAGGGAACATTTTGAATCAAAAAGTTTGTTCTACTCAAAATTGATTTTTTTTCTGTATGCTTTTTTTTTCACCAAGAAATAGTCATATTTTGTCTATATGAACTAACTCCCACTCTTCCCTGCCACTTCTCGTTTGGCTACTAGACAAAAAGAGCTTTTCTTTTGGCCCATTTTCAAAAGACATTACTAAGGTGTTGTAGCCACAATCCTGCAAATCCTGCTGTTCCGGAGGTTGAACTCAAAGGTATTTTGAAGCCATAAAACTGGGTAGAGAATGAGAATCAATTGACATTTTAACTTGCCGAAGCAATATAGAAAGAACGTAGCATTGCTCCATTATCCAGTCTCTAGCACTGAGGTTAGAATGAGAAAAAACCTATTCATTTATGGCATATGTGAAATTAACATCCCTACACAAGATCTTCTCAAGAGTAACAGGAAAAACTGCTTTGGACAGTGTAAAATAAACATAAAATAAAAATAGTGAAGCCTTTGGTTTGTTTGCTTGGTTGGTTTTTTTTCAAATAGTATATGCACATTCAGAGGAGGGCCACAAAGATAATCAGAGGGCTGGAGCACCTCCCATATGAGGACAGGTTGAGAAAGTTGGGGTTGTTCATCCTGGAGAAGAGAAGGCTCTGGGGAGACCATATAGCAGTCTTCCAGTACCTGAAGGGGGCCTACAGGAGAGATGGGGAGGCACTCTTCATTAGGGAGTGTAGCGACAGGATGAGGGGTAGCAGTTTTAAGATGAAAGAGAGTAGATTTAGATTAGATATCAAGAGGAAGTTTTTGACTGTGAGGGTGGTTAGACACTGGAACAGGTTGCCCAGAGAAACTGTGGATGCCCCATCCCTGGAGGTGTTCAAGGCCAGGCTGGATGAGGCTTTGAGCAACCTGGTCTGGTGGAAGATGTCCCTGCCCACAGCAGAGGGGTTGGAACTAGATGATCTTGAAGGTCCCTTCCAACCCAAACCATTTTACAGTTCTGTGATTCACACTTCATGCATTTTCTCTTTTACTAACACACGAGAGCTGGATCCCCTATAAATTCCTTATGCTATACTACAAAATCTCTTGTCAAATCAGCAATAGAGAATGAGTATCTTCTCTATCAGATTTTCTCACACTAAATTAATTCCAGAAACATCTTTTTTTAAAGAAGATTAAGAACTGTGAAAATGAGACATGCCTGTGTAATGTCTATACATATATTAGACAAACCCTGACAAAGTAAAAATTATTCTCTGATTTCTTCCTCTCCTTTCATTACTTGTGGTCTTGTTTTGCACCTGTTCAGCACTTGTCCTTACAGATGCATTTAGCTATCGTTTAGGCACTTGCAGGAGCAAAAATGAGAACAGATGCATCATAAGTACAAAATATGTGCTAAAAGGACATGTCGTAATGGGAAATCAGAGCTGAATGGGAGGAAAAACAAAACGCGACAGGATATAGAGGATGCAGACCTAAAATTAGCATACGATAGATACATTGGAAAGACAAAATTCAGCAGATAAGGGCTCCTGGTTTATTGTCTAAAATATGCCTATCTGCATTCCCAGGGAACAGCATCAATCTGTCTTGATTTCTGAATAAATTGAGCTCTCAAGCAAAATCCCCATAAAAGAGGGCAGCTCTATTTTTACACTGTGACCTTTCTCAAAGGACTTTAGGGAAGAAGGAAACAAACTTATCTAAATTGCTACGACCCAAAGTCTAGTTCTGTTTTCCTATCTGCAAAATGTTGTTTGACAGTGCTTTATAGCTATCCAGCACTGAGAGGCTTTGAAAATTCCCATATCACAACAGGCTTGCTTACAAGTTTGGTCTTGTCTTAGCTGGTCTTCAACTGGTCTTTAAGTGGTGTTAAAATGTAAGAATCTAGATCCCAAATTCAGTGATGTTTGCCAGGAACTGGTTCACTTTGGACCAAGATCTGACTTTAAAGAAATATCCTTATGAATGTGTAGGAACTTGCACAAAATCCATAGATATGTTTTCTAACTAGCTATATTAAATGACACAGTTAGGTTTATTGCCTTATTGTACATTTCCCAGGAGAAGAAAACCCTGGGAAATTATGAGCTTTAATGGAACTGCTAATACCTGGTTTGAAAAAAAAAAAGAGAGAATATGTATTCAGGGCTAGAACGAGGGAGTGGGTGCTATGGATAAAGGATTTTTATACAGAGAGCATTGTATAGTGCAGGTTTTGCCATTTGCGAAAGCACTGTAGGATAGTTAGATAACTGGCTGAAGCAATCAGAGAATTTTTAAATTCTGTCTTTAAGGGTGTGATACTAGGAGACTGGAAAAGGCAAATACAGTGCTTATTCTTAAGAAAAAAATAGGATATAGTGAACTGTAAACAAATCAGCTTAACTTCACCTTCTGGGAAAATTCTGAAACAATCAGTTAATCTACTTGTAAGGGTTTGGAAAATAAATGAGAAATGGCACACTGGTCAGGATATAGCTGTGTATATCAAACCACATCAAATGAGTCTATTGCCTATGAAATGTTAAAAGGGTTGTTGCACAGAGCAGGAATAGATTAAATCATATATATGTTGATTATACTAAGGTTTCTGATACAGTGTCAAATAATACTTTCCAAAATATATTTACAAAACATGGCTTTCATGGAGCTTTCCTAACGAGTGTGCAAGTATCCCTAAATAACTATACCTGAAGTATAGGGATCAATGATACACCAGAATGGAAGGATGTATCAAGCAGGGCTTCAAGAGGATCTGTCATGAGTATGAAGTTATTAATATTTTCATTAGAAATGGCAGAGTACTGGGAAAGTGTATTTAGTTTGCATGTGGCACAAATGAAGGGCTGCAAAAACTTTGGAGAGTGGGACAAGAATTTGAAAGAATCTTGCCAAAAATAGAGAAATGGTCTGGAAAAACAGAACAAAATTCAGTAATACGCAGTTGTAAAGTCTGTGCTTAGGAGAAAGGCAGAAGTACCAGAAACAGTCCTACTGAGGAAACATGACATTTCACAGCAGATAAGTCATTCAGGCTCTCCAGTTACTTGGTGTGGACTGTAAAAAAGCCTGGCTGCTGGTGATTAGGTGTCTTCCTGTGCTCAGACCAGTTTGGCTAACACTAGCTCAGGTACACGGTGCAGTAACATGCACTAACCAGATACTAGATTATATCAACATAATTTGGTGAATTACATTACAATCTGTGGAAGCTGAACAGGCTTATTATTTTGAAAATTGTGTCAGTAATAATAAAACAACCCCCTATCAAAAGGTCTTACCAGGGGAAAATAAATGACAAACACCTCAAGATAGTGTGTGCAATCAGCATGCTGTTGGTTCAGTATAACCATGCTAGCTAAAGATCTGTTTAAAAAATTAAATTCCTGATATAAATTAAAAGTATTGCCTAATCTTATTTTTTAAAAATGGTAATTAGGTTTCACTCCTACAAGCACTAGGATAATTGGGTCCCAAAGGTCTGGAATAAGGTTAAACAATTAGACTGTATTTGCAGATGAATATATCCTGATTGGCACTTGAAAGGATAAAAGGTTCATTTGAATTCATTAAGATTTTAACCCATGATTTCATGAAGTCCATGTATATCAGGCTTAGTGCTAACTTGAAAACACCTCTTCAGGTACCTCTGGCCCTTGGATGGAATTTGAGCAAAGTGTCCATCCATCCAACTGTACCAAGGAGTGCACAGAGCAATCCAGCTGACTTCTTGTTTCAGTGACTGAATATTAGGATTTATTATTGTTGGTAAATTATTGATTATTGGGTCAATACATCTTGAAATTCAGCTGAAGAGAACATAACATTTATTTATCACAGCAATTTTAGAGACAAGTAAACTGAAACAAAGGCAGATTTATGAACTCACCAAAGGTCACACAAGTAAGTTAGCAGCAGAACAAGGAATAGGTCTTCTGAATGCCAGCTTCCAGTCCAACACCTGCACTACTAGGTTTAAAATTAGTAGTACAGAGAAACAAAGCAGTCTGACATAACAGGAAATTGATGTTAAATGATACAAGAAATATAATTACAGAAGCAATTTTGGTTTTTGTGTGTGGCAAAGTCCAGGTTAAATGCAATTCAGAATGATTTCTAGCTCAACTGTGCACAAGGGTGGGCCAAGGCAGTAGTCTATGCCATTATATACACTGGGCTACAAAGTGATGAGGCTGGTGAGAAAAAACAATGGAATTCAATCATATCACAACTGCTGATCTTATCAAAATGTCTAAAGCTGTATATGAAAATTTATCTCTAATACAGCGTAGACATTCTTTCCTCACTACATTAGCTTGATTTAAAATGTCAACTAAAATATTTCTAGCAGATAATTTGATTTAATCTGTTAAATTATGCTTTCAGTAGTTTTAAAATACAGAATAGTAAGCAAGACATGGAAGCGGATAAAACAAAACAGTTGTATAAATATCCATAATTACTCTGCATTACTGAAACAGAAGTACAGGATACAGATTGCAGGATATTTCCTCTTCATTGATTTTGATACCTCAGAATTTCTAGAACTGGAGAACATAGCTTGAAATACAAACAAAGCCACACTGGAGGCTAGTCCTAGAACTCGTTCTAAGTTAATCTACAAGTTGTAAAATGAGAAGAATTAGAATAACTTGAAAATATGAAGAAGAATTTAATTATTCACAGGTAATTATTTAATTTCTGTGTTTCATAACCAGAAAATCTAGAACATATGTTAAGCTTTAATTAATTTCTTACGGAGAAGTCAAAACATAAAAAGCAACTGACTTTCCTGGTTAAGCAGAAACAGTTTTGTGGTAAATAGTAATATTATGGACACTGTTGTGGTTCTCCCCCAGCTAGCAGCAAGACACCACAACAACTGCTCACTCACCCTCCCCCCCCCTCCTGGGGACAGGAGAGAATTAAAGGCAAAAGAGGCAGGAACCAGGACAGACACAAAATTCTTAAACAGGATTAGAGGAATTATTTAATTCCTTAGAGAAATGAATTGCCCACACTGATGGTGTTGATACATCATGCACTACTCCAAAGGGCACAGTAGGATTTTTTTCAATATGCAGCTGTTCATAGAGCTTTTTCCCAAAAGTCAGTCATTTCAATTGCCTGATCTTCGTATACATTAAGATGAGAAGCTGTGTCCATACTGAGTTGAAATAAAAAGTGCTTAACTATAGAGTAGTCAACACAGCTCCTCTGCAACACTATATCCTCTACGTATAGACACATAATCCTCTCCATTTTATTAAACAAGTGTTGTCTTAAAAATAAATCTGTTGTTTGAGGAAATTCAGTGGTGCCTACTATTCCAAAAGGAATAGAAAAAGGACATAAAGATTAGCTCCATAAGTAAAACAAACAACATAGAAAAAAACTCCTTAGAAAGTTGTTGTTCTAGTTACCATGGCTGCTCTTAGGTTTCACCACTAAACAGTGAGAGATGTGTGAATTATATATCATGCAGCATGAATAGTGAAAGTAACGGGTAGATTTAGACATATTCTTACCCTCTGCGATGCCTTCCTTCATAGTTCATAGAAGCAAAAACCTCCTTCTACAAAAATGTTTTTGGAGGGTTATGTATTCTTTCAATCCAGAGCCTGATCAACGTATATGCTTGCTTTGCATTTGGTGAGATTCTGAATTAATTCTCAGGCACATCAGCCAAGCTGCTGGACTTCCACACTGCTTTTGTAGGTGAAGTGCTGACTGGCAAGGCCACGTCTCCACTCCCCTGACACCAAACATATGCACACACCAACTATTTAGACCCAGTTTACCTAGCAATCCTCTTAGCGAAGGTAGACAAGGACAGAGCCTTTTCACCCAAGTTGTGCATTTGAGTACACTATCTGTTCTGTCAACAGACAAATTCAACTAGAACAAATCCTAAAAATGTCGATGACCTGGCTGGAATAAAGTAAAAATCCCTGTGTTTTCAACCTACTAGTGCTGCTTACTAGGCCTAACTGAGGGCAGCTATTTCCATGGATAAGCATTTGATGGGAGAGCTGAAATCCTTGGTTCTGGCAGCAGCAGTTATTCTTGCCTGTAGTTAATTAGTCCATGTGAGGAAGTTATGAGAACCCCCTGATACAAATCAGTAGCCTCAGAGCTTGTTCTGGAGGCCTTGACCATAGTTCTCTATACCTGAATTTAATCACATATGGTTTGGTCATCTGCACACTGTAATCCTCCTGCAGTGCTGCTGCAGATATCTAAGGGAGTTTTCTATTGAGGCCAAAGAAAAGCTGTGTTCAAATGGTATGAAGTTCCTCATGACTTGTTACAGGAATTGATAGCCCTTTAGCTAAAAGGTGGGTGAACAAATGTTAAGCAAAAAGGATTTCAGGTGTAACCAATTTAAATTGGAATATCTGCCTGCCTGACTCAGGAATATTACTGGGAAAGCTGATGCCCTGCCTCGTGAGTATATGCTTCAGGGGTGGACTGAAAAAAAGGACAGCTGCTGTGTTATTGCATTGCTTCACCATGGTGGTTATAGTCTATTTTCAGCAGCAATTGATCAGGACACTGTTCTTTATCATTACTGTCTCTCTGTGCTACTTTCCCCTTGAAAAAGGATGATTTAATAGGTACAAATATCAGAGTGAGAAATGGGACAGTAAGATGAGCCAAGACCAGTTATGCTAGTTTTGTTTTCCTTCTTCAATCTCTGAGCAACAGGTAAAGCTTTCCTAGGCACCAAATAACTGCCTACGGTCTCATTTTGGATTTGACTTAAATCCTTGTATGCCATTGACCTTTAACAAAGCTGAGATTCCTAAGAGCTAGTTTTGTAGCACTTCAATGTCTAGATTGGTTAGCAGACTTTGAATATGTCACCCAGGCTCCTTTTGGTTGGAAAATCCCTTTAAACATTGAGAATGGTCAAACACAAAGAAATGTGAGAGACAAGTATTGGAAGAGACTCCTGGGCCTTACATCTCCTCTGCTGTGAGTTTTCCTCTACTTCCTTTTAATCATGTTTTTGTCTCAAAACAAACAAACAAAAAAAAAAGGAAAAGGAAGTCACGGTGAACTTTTTTTATTTCCAGGAGAAGGGGAATAGGGTGAGGAAACATCATAGAAACAGAGCCATTAGTGAAAAGTTCACAGTGATGAGCAAAAAACTAAATCCCTCAGATTATATTTATCTCCAAAGAACTGTACTAGGCTTGAAATAATTCCTAATTTCCCTTGACCTTGGCAGGTTCCCGAAAAAAAAGCTACACAATCTGGAGAGCTCTAATGCAGGTCATGTAGGAATAATTCAGAGGTTCTATTTAAGGAACATATGCTGCATCCACTTATTTCTAAGAGATGCAAGGGTAAAAGTGCAACATCCTGAAGAGGAAGAAAGGGAGGAAAAGTATGATCGTGGGGAACAAACTGAACCTCCCAGGAAAAAAGATACATCACATTAAATGCCAGCAAGTAACAATTTTTCTTCTTTTTAGAGAAGACCCTGCTTAAAGTAGCACTAGGTAGTGAGTTACTATTTTCAAATATGACTACTGTTCTTTCTGTTTAGGAAACTAGAATTCTCTCTAACAGAAGAAAGATTCTGATCCTCTGTACATATATATAAAACAAGAGCAATTGTGCACCAGGAAAAAACTGTGCAAGGTTTACACCACTATATACAGGATTGGATCTGTTCTGTTTTCCTCCCTGTCTAGAACTACTAAGGAATGGTCAATACTGACTCTTTTTTTTTTTTTTTTTTTTATTAAGTGGTGTTAAAAAAGTGTAATCCCAGCCACTACTGGATTAGGACAAGGACAGCATGGGTAAAAGCGACCAAAGATTAGAATATCAATATCTGTGAAGAGCCCAGGTTTGTAAGGACTCCCCAGAAAGACCTTGTGCAATGAGCTGCCTTCCGATGTGTGTGTGAATGCATCCTGAAGTAAGGTTGTAACCTATACAGACAGAAATCTTAAGAGTGGTGGGGAAGATAAACTGGGATTTTCCACCTCAGTTTTCTCACCTGTTGGTTGTATAATTACAATCTCACCATGCTTCCATGAAAGCAGCGATGTCCACAGGAAGCCGTGCAGTCTCCAGACAGCTGGACAAGAGACGCTGTAGGGTTCAAACAGGTTAGAAGGCAAGAGAAAGTCCGAAAGTAAGTTTCAGAAGTCACGAAGTACAACAACAACCTGTGCCTAAGAGGATTCTGTGATCCGTGCAGCACTTCAGCAGCAAGGCTTGGCAATATAGCCAACAGAGCTGAGTGCAGCAAGGAATGTAACACATTTAGATGCCACTTAATGCAGCTGCCTTTATTTTGAGACACAAAGACTTTACCTGAAGGCACTGTAAAAACCATTTAGCAATATCACTGCTGTCTGTCACCTAGTCTGAATCATCACAGTCATCGGTGACTCTGTGCTGTAACTGGTACTTAATGGGCTGGAAAAATCACGGGAGGATTGGTAGGCTTATTCTACTTTTTAAGTTCATTCAGAACACAAAGCACACAGTTTTTCGTCTTATTTCCAGTTGCTGCTTTGTGTTTTTCTGAAAGACAAAAGCAAGCCTTACTCATATTATTTGTGTGAAATTTTTTTTCTGAATGTCTTTCATGCCAAATAGTGATATTTTTTTAGTTCAGTCACTCATTAGTCATTATGCATCTACTTTGGTTTGGAGACATACATACGAATGTGTTCATATTTATGATTAATTTTTCAAATCTGAGGTGTTTAAGCAGAGACATTGAAGACTGGCTTAGTTTGAAACGCCATTACGGAGACACAGTTGTTTGTTAGACCACTTTTATGCATTCACTTGAGACCTTTTCTCCTTACTAGCCAAATAAATACATCCCTCAGTGCAATAAAATAAGTTCAGAATGTGCACAAAGTTTTCTTGTGTCATGTGTATATTTCATCTCCAAAATATTTTATACGCACCACAGTTAAATTTTGTGGTGAAGAAGGTTTTATTTTCTTATCCAAAAAGATTTTGTGCACAGCTGGGTTAAAGCTGGGTTATGGTCGATTAGTGTGATAGATAACATGCTGTAAGGGTAGTGTCTGGAAACTATTTGTGTAAGTTTATTCAGTGCCCAAGGTTAACAGTTCAAAATTTCTTAGCAAAACAGTAAATTCATCTTTCCACAGTATGCTCTTTAGCCTGAGTCACCTTGTCAAACAGGTGACAGCAGATGAAAATTCACTGGTGTTCAGTTCCTTGCCCAACAAAGTCATTGGCTGTCTTTGCTGTTTGAGAGTCCAGGGCAAACAGGTCATTTCCTTTTTGCAAATCTCTGCAATCCTACATGGTCAATAGTCATAACACCTTGCTCTTTGACCATCAGTGGTTTTCTGCAATATCTGCCTGTTGCCAGGGTCTAGGGAGGGCACTGGAGGGAGGTAGATCCATTATTAACACAGAATAATGGGGAGCGCGAATGAAATATAAATCCAAAGGCATTTAAACCATGAGTCAAAAAACTGTGAAAAAGCTTAAAGCTGTAGATACAGGAGAAACCTAATTAGAAGGGTGGACCTATAGCTAGCCTGTTTCACTAACCTTTCAGCTCAATTTTTCTCTTGGAGGATGAGATATTCATTTTAATACAATTCCTTAAGCAACCTCGTGAAAAAGAATGGCTGTTTTTTAACACAGTCAGAACCTGTATGTCCTATAACCTCAAGTTCAAATTGAAAATAAATTGGAGAAGCATTTATTAAGTCTGTTCAGAAAGTATTTTAATTCAGTTTTGGCCATGTTTTCTCAACCCATGTTTTCCTTTCTATGGGAAAAAAAAAAACAACCCAAAAGCTGATTTCAGTAGTGAAATGCTTTACTTTCCTCTATGACATTTTTTGCAGAGGACACAAAAATATGTGGGCAATTTAAGGAAAATAGTACATAGAATGGTACAGAAAAGGGCCGATCCCATATCTTTCAGATATTCTCAAGACAAAAAAGCAGGATAACTTAATATGCTCTTTTTGCAAGGCAACAGTCTAAGAATGAGATGCTCCTTTTTCAAAATGTTAGAGATTTCCTGTAACAAAATTGTGGACAAATACCTGCTTGTTTATTGAAGGGCAAGCACGTTACTCATATAAGTCCACTATGAATTGTAAAAGGATATGTGGGATAGATTCCTCCACAAACTTCAGAAGGGCAAATCTATTCACCTGGATGAGAATTCAACCTTGTATGAAGCTAGAATATAAAATGAAGGCACTAGAAAAAGTCGGTAGCAATGGGACATTTCATCTTTTCCTTTCCAAGAGATTTTTTTCTCTCTAATAAATCCCAGATTCATTTAAACTGCATAGCACTGAGAGTTACAAACTTACATTAGAAAGTTAAAGTATTAGACTGTGGATTTGCCAGATAATCAAAAACAGCTCTTTATAGTTTCAGCAAAATCAATGAAAAATACTTTAATAAGAAGTCAGCAGTTTTAGTTTCAGTAACTTGCCAGATGTTACTGCATGCATCTATATTAGCTGCAACATGCAGCCAGAATAATTCAGATGCTTAAATGGGCGTTTGCCATGGGCAGTATGGAGAAGCCATGCATGGAGACTACATTGTCACAGTGGTCTTTGCACATTGTGATAAAACAGAATCAGAAAACTCCCCTTCTCATTGCCTCATAGATAAAATATCCCCTCTTCCTTGGCTGAGATGCGTGAAAATCTGCCCTCCCTTTCTCTTTCTACATCTAGAAAATGCATGTGTGAGAATAGTCACACGTAAAATGGAAATTTATTGTTGTGTGAAGGTCATTTACAAACTGAGAAGCCTTGGTTTGTTGCTGTAAGCAGAGTGTGGCAAATACTTGGAGGGTGAATCTTCTACTTCTGTGGGAAAATGGTGACGTGTGAAATTCATTGTGGGAAATCTCTTCCTTCAGAGCAAAACTGTGGACCCCAGGAGTATGACCGTGCAATAATAAATTAAAAGATTATTCAGTTTTCTACCTTCTTGTCAGCTCTTCTTGTATTTCTGCTAGAGATAGTTCCACTGTAATGATTCTGTGATGAAGGAACACTCTGCTTCCACCTTCTCCTTTACAGCACTTGCTTCTGACCCTTTTGTAGCACAGGGCATCAGAAGCCAGCTAACAAAGTCAATGCCAAGTTAACAGCTGTACTGTTGTCATAAGATTATAAATAGTCACAAGAAATGTCCCTTGATCTCCTCAGAGCTGACCTAGGATGAGGAAGAATTTACAAGGTTAGGACTTTTTTATTTATTTGGGGGAGGGCTTTTAGTAACCTGAATTGTTTTTCAATCCATTACAAGTGTTACTGAAGTCTCCTGCTGCTCAAAAGGATTAGAAAGCAAATATTTATCTCTCTTGTTTCAGTTTGTTTACTTTGCATTTGACTGAACTTTGGATATTGTCAATTTCACAGAAAATTATGAGTATGGGGAGCAGAGATAATAGTGATTCCAGCTGTCACAGTTGTCCTGGGAAGGTCTGGGGTGATTAAGTCGCTTTTTGCCCCTTTTTATGAGCTAGGCCAAGCACATTAAAGATCTATTGGGATTCCCGTCATAGGCTTTTATGGTTGCATGAGCAACACTCTTCTGGCCGCACCACTTGAGACACTTGCCTTGCGCTCATGACTTGTCTGAGAGCAACAGTAGGTAACAAAGATGGTAGGGATAAGGAGGAGGGGGAACTCTATGGACTCTCCTTGAAAAAAGGCTAACACCAGCACTGCCTCTTTGGCTTCTCTTCTTTGAGGAGCTTAATGACTACTTTATTCCAGCACAGCAAAGCATTTTTCACACAGACTTAACTCTGGGTGCTGGCATAATTCAGTGGAAATCAGACCACTCATGTAAGGACATAGCTGTAGAAAATAGCTTAGAGATATCTTTGTGTCAAACCAAAGGCAAGCTTCTTGATCAGCCAAATCCTATTTGAGATTTTCAAAGCCTTGTGAACGGTCACAACAGGAAGTGCTCGGATGTCATTTAGCTTGGCACTACCCATGTAACAGTGCTGCTGTCTCAGATGCAAACAGGAAACAGGAGGTTTTCTAAAAGCATTAAAGTAGTAATAAATAGCATCAAACTCTTGGGATATTGCAAGGGCAAAGAGGGAGAATGAGTCACTTCCCATTTGCAGGAATTATTGCAAGGAAAGAGACTCACTGTATCTTCTTTTTCTTTTTCTTTTTTTTCTTTTTTTTTTTTTTTTTTTTTTTTTTTTTTTTTTTTTTTTTTTTTTTTTTTTTTAATTTTTGAATCTTCATGTTAAGAATCCAAACCTGCCTACTTGCAGATGTAAAGCTTGGTGTGGCTGGAAGCCTTGGAAGGACTTTTGTCTACAAAAATCTTAGCAAGTTCTGCAAAGTATTTCAGATGGAATCTCCTGGAGCTGTACTGAATGCTTTTCATTCCAGCCACCTGCAACAAGCCCACTTAACATTCAAACCGAGCTGTATTAATCAAGAAGGAATTAAATTATTTTATTTGAAATCCAGAATATTGAGCACAATGAAATGAAAAAAAACAGGCAGTTACAGACATACAGCTGATGTCTTCCTCTGCAGACATGCAGTGCCTGACTTCAGTGGAGTTATAAGTGAGAGAGAGAAGTAGGTTTTAGATACGTTGCTGCATCTTAGAGTGTTGTAAATTGAGGCAGCTCCATTGAAGCCACTCACCACATAACAGTAAAGTGAGATGAGTTTCCTGCCACCTGCATGATTAAAAGACGGACACCCTGCGAGTACCGAAGTCCCAATCTCACACTCTACCCTCAGCAGACATGCTGGCAAATATGACAAATGTGGAGTTCTTCAAAAAGGAATACACAACTGCTAATTACTATCTTGCTGACCCTATTAAGGTGCTATAGCTGCGCAGAAATGTGAGCAAGGCCTTCAAACAAGTGCCAGGGAAGTTTGTTTGATGCACATATAGCATTGCTAATATAGAGATCTGTTCTGTCACCCATTAATTGAGGTTCCTTGTTGGTTTAAAGAGAAAATAAACATGCATTTTCGTAGAATTATGTTTGGGTTTCTTGCTGGAAAAAAAAATTGTTTAGTTATAACAAAAATATATATTGAGAGGAGTAGAATAATAAGGTTTGATGTAAGTTTGAGTACAGTGCTTGAGAAAGCAAATAAGAATTGTAAATTTATCTAGTAACTAATGTGGTTATGACAGGTTTAGGAAGTGAACAAGATATAAAATAAGATATAAAGATATTGAAAGGAGAAATTCTTTGGTCCATTTCATCAGTATGGTTTCCAGTATGTGTATTCATTATATTTCTCTCTGATTATGTTTAGGTAAAGAAATTACTTTGATTTTTATCAATCAAAAAGCTAATGCACCCTCTCTCAGTTTCTACTTAACTAAAACTTTGACTTTATGTGATAAAAGTAATGTGGCTGGTTAAAATTAAGCTAGAAGATACAACTATAATTATGCAACTTTATTAAAATTATAATGCAGCTCAGTGCACAAAGAAGATGATGAAATCTTGTGCCAGTTCTGCATATTTCTTTAACTAAAGGCTGAAAAAAATTTTTTTCCCTTTCACACAGATACTGTAAAAATAGTATATTTCTTTAAGCAAAGTGTTATTAAAATTAACTAAGAAGCTAGCTGGATTCCTTCTCACAGTATTCTCTTTAACACAATCACTTCTCTCCTTCACAGATGTATTATTTTTAAAACATGAAAAAAAAGATAATGTTTCTGAACCAAAAAAAATATTATTCAGAATAACCTTTCACACCTCTACTGAGTGGAGGAAGAAATAAAAAACTGTATGCTGTATCTGAGATGTGCTGTATACACAGCTCATTGTGAGAGCTGCGCTCCGTGATAGCATCCTGTGTGTGCACAGCACCAAGGCAGAGAGCGATCTTATGTCAACCCAGTGGCAAGATGCTTTACATGACACCTGCTGGGTCTAAGCCATAAAAAGCAAACATGCTGGTGTATGGTTTGGCATCTGATTGAACCAAGAGTTTAGTAAACACCTGAAAATTCTGCTGAGCTTGTGGCCTTTGTCAAATTAAAACTCCCCACCAGCAGTGTCCATGTCCCTCCAACTACTTCCCAGACTGATACCCATATCTGCTCCTACAGCATCACTGAACTATAACAACTGACAGTTCTTCATAAATAGGTAATGATAGTACTCCAAAGGCTTGCCTAAAGCAAGCTGCCACTGTGAAACTAATGTAGCTCTGCAAGAAGGACTGTGAGTCCTAGAAAACACACTGAAATGTAGAGAGCTCAGCCTAGCAAAAAGAAGGTTAAGAGGTGATTTGATCACAGTTTACAGGTGTATGCAAGGAGAGAAGACCTCTTGTGTCAGACAGCACTTCGATTTGGCAGATAAGGAGTACTGTGTCCAGGCCTGGGGCCCCCAGCACAGGAAGGACGTGGAGCTCTTGGAGCAGGTGCAGAGGAGGGCCACAAAGATGATCAGAGGGCTGGAGCACCTCTCCTGTGAGGAAAGGTTGAGGGAACTGGGCTTGTTTAGCTTGGAGAAGAGAAGGCTCCGGGGAGACCTCATTGCGGCCTTCCAGTAGTTGAAAGGAGCGTATAAACAGGAGGGGGAACGCCTGTTTACGAGGGTGGATAGTGATAGGACAAGGGGGAATGGTTTTAAACTAAGACAGGGGAGGTTTAGGTTAGAGATTAGGAGAAAGTTTTTCACCCAAAGGGTGGTGGCACACTGGAACAGGTTGCCCAGGGAGGTCGTGGATGCCCCATCCCTGGAGGCATTCAAGGCCAGGCTGGATGTGGCTCTGAGCAGCCTGGGTTAGTGATTGGCGGCCCTGCATATGGCGGGGGTGTTGAAACTAGATGATCACTATGGTCCTTTTCAACCCAGGCCATTCTATGATTCTATGATTCTATGATAAGCTAGAAGCTAGCTAAAATGAAAATGAGACAAACTTAAAATGAAAATGTGTGCACCTTTTTCACACTGCTTTAGAGTTGGAACAGATTTTGAGGTATGTGAAAGTTTACCCAGCTCTTGAATTCTTTAAATCTAAGTTGCTTGCCTTCCTGTGAGACATGATGTCATTCAAGTGCATTGCCATTAAACAGGACACAAGACTCATTAAAAGAAATATTATGCCATGTCTTTATGAGCTTCAGACTAACCGGTCATAAATGTTTCTCTCCAGTGCTAACATCTGTAAATGGAATTGCTGCCCTGATGAAGTCAGCAGCAGTTTTCACCTGGCTTTCTGTGGGAGCGGGATTTTATTTCACAAACATATAAATGTTTACAGTTTGTGCTCTGGGTTCCAATGGCTTAATATCACCTAACTGTATTTGGTGATTGCTTATCTCCTAAATTACAAAGTGACACTGGTGATGCCTTTTAACCACTACAGAAGCTGATTGCTTCTATGCATTGCCCACTACAACTCATTCCCTTTACATGACATTCACCCTCTTCCTGTCCTACTAATAAGATGTCCATCAAGACGTTGGTGAAGATAAGTGTTGTTCATTGGACCTCATATAAATTGTTTGTAATGGAATAAATTTTACCTCATAACTATTAAAATTGTGGTGCTATTAAAAATGAAGCATGCCTATTAGGTTTACTGACTTTCTGGTATCTTCATTTGAGATCCAGCTAAATCTCTCACAGTAAAAGTTCCCACTGGTTGGTTTGCTCTTGACTTTTATCTCACAGTTCATGTCATTTTCTGTCCTGTGAAGTTTTGAAGTGGCTTTTATAGAACAAAATAGCCCTTGAAGGCAAAACCAAATGCTTGAAATGATACACCAAATAGACCAAAATATGCATTTAGATAGGTGTTAGCTAGGAATAATGTGAAAGAACATCATATAGGATGTTCATGAATGGAATTGTTTCTACCAGTAAGATTATTATTACTGGCAATTAGATTAACAAAGCTATTGACTGATTACATAAAAGGTCTTTTTTTTTTCTCCTCCTGATAACCAGGTACATGATGGACGAGGCAGCCATGCACAACGCACAATATATCATTAATCTTTGGGTCTAATGGGGTTATTAGTACTGTGTCAGTAGATCAAACTCACACATCCATCTGCCTATCAGAACAGATTACACACTCTACAGCACTCAAGAGACAGATAACTGATATCAACTGATAGGCCATCAGGACATCTTTAAAGTCTGGCATAATTTCCTTACTGCCACTTAAGTTATGTTAGCCTGTAGATTTATTTCTTCAGGGATTTCAGAGAAGTAGAGGGAAAAAAAATGAAAAATCCCATAAAAACATGAAGTCTATTCTGCTTAAGAAAGGAAAAATCCTTAGTCATATTTTTTATTATTTTGAGGAAAAATAATTCTCAGAGGAAGTTCTTGCAGAGTTGTAATGATATCCATCACAGATATACAATAGAAGCAATATGAATGCAATGCCTTGAAATATTGCAGCAATAATTACAGGATAAGCAAACAAAAGGTAGAAGCATGTATATTTCGTTACCCCTATGTTTTACCAAGTGTATATCATAGAGGTAACTATTACCCTTAACAGTAAACTTTAAGATATATTTTAATTTGATATTTTATGACTGTTCCCGTTCGACATGTCATGTAAAAATAAGTGTTATCTGCTTTAGGCTTCAAAATGCTATTGAGGTGTTATACTGGAAATGTAAATGGTCAATGCAGTTTTTGCATGTACTTTGGGAGAGATAGGGTATGAATTTAAGGTGCAAGGCCACACAGCAATGCTTAAGCTAGAGTCTGTTCTAACAGAGTTAATAGTGCTCCCTGGGCAGACTGCCATAACTCATAATCATTTTGCTTCCAGTTCAGAAAGCTGGCATAAGCTGGGTCTTTGTGCGTTAACTCACATTTCTGTATATGGCACTGCAATGTGCCACATCTCTTACATGGAAACTGCTAGATGTTGGAAGGGTAAGAGGAAAGGGGGCACTAGGACAGACACAAGACAGCCACAGTGTCCAGTCTGCTGAATATAAGGTGAAAAAGTTGACCAGAAAAGTAAGTGGAAAGCAAAGTTTATAAGCAATGAATTTCTATTATTCTCCTAATTTTGATATAAAATCTGACGATGGGGTTTTTTTCATTGAAACTTGATTTTTGTTATCCTTGAAAATTAAGTTGATTGTTGACTTGCATATTTATTTTATTTTGCTAATGAAAAAAAATTTCAGTCTTCTCTGTAGATCCCCATGCTGTGTCAGAGATTACAGGTAAGTAAACTGTGTGCATAGTTTCCTGGGTTACATTTTATTCTGGAGGACAAAATTGTATCCTCTTAATTCTGTAGGTAGTCTCATGCTGAAATTAACCACGTATGTAGAGTTTATTTCCTATTTGCCCATTTTAATAATATATAATAATTTCAAATATTTTTCCTTACTTTTAATAATTACGACAAAAGAACATTTTCGTAGGTCTGGTATTTCGGTCTTCTGGATCATATATCCAGCATCAAATAAATGCGGGTGAGTGACCTCTGACTTACACACATGCATTCTGTGCGCTAGTCTAGCTGAGATTTGATTAATATTAAAGATTATCACTCTATTTACTCCTTGGTTTTTTTACTTCTTTTTAGTTTCTATTTACAAAGTCAATTACTATACCATGTACAATCTGGTTTAGCCATATTTATGCACATTTTTCACTTTGTGGGGGTTACTGAACACAAGTGAAGGATGTAGATTCAGGCTTAAATACTGACATTCATTCCATGTGCAATTTTTAAGATGTTTGTTGCACTACACTTGAATTTCAGAACTGCTTTTCTGGTTAGTCAATGCAGTGAAAGCTGTGCATCAGAGATCTTGGGGAGGGAAAAGGAATGAAAAAAAAATTACACATTCCCTTCACAAATCACATTCCTTGGTACACCATCTACTGAATATATTGTGCCTACTCCCACCAGTATTAAATTTACATCTTTCTTTATTGTGCATATCACAGTGAAGATACATGGAAATGGCATAGTCTGTAATACTAGCTAAAAGAAAAATTATTTCTCATAGTCAGTCCATCATAACGGTTGTTTTCACAAGTGATGAATATTATGGTATATTTTTATATCTCAAAAAGCTGGTACCTATAGCTGCTTTTTAAAAGGAAATTTGTTGAGAAATTCTGTGTCTTTGTCTTCTACACTTTTGAGTTGTCAAAACCACAGTCTTTACAAACTTTGTTACTTGTCCCCTGCTGATCCCAATGTGGGGTATTGACTAAAGCTAAGTAATTTTGATCTTATTTTATGGAAACTTAAAGCAAAATAAATTTAAGTAAAGTGCTCTGTGTCATAAGATGACCGGGGAGAGTTAAAAAAAACCAAAAACCCTTCACAACCCAATGGCAACATTCATACTGACTTCCACAGTCTTTTGGAACTCTGTTGTGAAATCTGTTGACAAACTTTGTGCATTGGAGCTGCCATTCCATGATTTGTGGTTTTTTAAAGTAACAATTTAAAGAAATGTATTCTTGGAATAAAAAAAAAATCTACCATTTTACTTCAATATGCTGCCATCTGAAAGCAATTTTCTAGGCTTCTTTAAAATATTTTGAATTGCTGCGTGGGGAGTAGTTTCTCCTGTTATTTCCTTAAATGAACTCCACTGTACTAAGTCAGGAAATGATCACTTCAAGATTCCCAAGCAGCCAAAAACTCTTTACCTCTACACAACAAAATAATACTTTCCTCATTGCTGTCTCAAAGCCCTTTGCAAACATTAAAGTCCAAACAGCTCTGTGTGAGAGAGATAAGTACTGAACCATAATCAACTCCATTACCTATAAGGCTTTACTGTTCAGCTCTAAGCAGAATTTCTACAAGCCAGCAGCTGCAAATTAAAGGTGAACAATTTTTTTATTCTGTGGATTTCTGTATACAGCATGTATTGAACTACCAACATTTAACTTGCTTTTACCCATGACTATGATTTAAACTATCACTTGTGTTACACAGCATCTGGTCCCTGGGCCAATGGAGACTACGTTTTCTGGTGACTGGGTGGCAGAACTGAGGAACTCTGAACTTCCTACGGTCATCCCCAGCCTTTCCCATATCCATCAGTCTTTCTCAAAATCAGTCATTACAAGCCCTTTTGTGCTTTCTTTCTGGCCTAATGGAGAACTCAAGTCAAATGTGATTTTCCTTCTTGCACCAATCTCATTGTAGCAAGTAGATTTCTTTTTTTATTTGTTTTGGTTTGGTTTGGTTTTTTTCACCTCAAAAATTGTTGGTGAAATTGTGTATTGAAAACTGCAAGTCTGGATCGTTCTAGGTTTTTCCTGTCCTTTTCATTAACCTAAAGAACAGCAAGTCCATCTCGTTTTCTGGTATGTGTATGGAGTTTTTGCTGTTTTCCTTTATCTTTTTGCTGTTTCTCCATTACCAAGTCACTTCCATCATGACTGAAGTAATTTCCGATGGTTGCAGAGAGAGAAAAATGTTGATGGAGAATTAAGTTGTGTTTCTATTCAATCCAATGAAAATGAGCTGACTTGGAAGAACTACCAACTCTTTTCCTCTTTCATCACATTCTGCTCCCCATGCTTCCAACTCAATAACCTTTCTCTAAATATTTGCATCTGAGAAAATCTGGAGACACCTAATGGAGGTGCCAGTGGGTTACAGTTGAGGGCCCCTCGGGACTTCCACACAACTGCTTGCATGATAAGCTGTCTAGTAGCCCACATGTATGACAACATATCTGCAGTCAAAGTCTCCTTAATAAAGGCCAAGGGAAATATACGTACATGATATATTTTTGGAAGACTATCTGGGGACCATGCCATGTCCAAGAATGGTCACATGCCCAAATGTTTCCTATCATCTCCTCCGTATGAATACTTGAGCTTACAGAAGACCCTTCAATGGGTATGGGGCAAAGGGCTGTGTTGCTGAGGGTCATGTTCCTGGTAAGAGGTGAGGATTAAACCCATTCTGCAGAGTGCATATTCT
Source organism: Pterocles gutturalis (assembly GCF_000699245.1). NCBI lineage: Eukaryota > Metazoa > Chordata > Aves > Pterocliformes > Pteroclidae > Pterocles > Pterocles gutturalis. The sequence continues at coordinate 62,171 of NW_010123031.1, forward strand.
TGTGAAATCATTAATTGCCATTAAAAGCATTGAGTCAACACCCATTGAAATCAGTGGATAGCTTTCCATCACCATTAGTGGGCTTTAGTTACATTCTGCATTATGTACCTTAACTTGTACATGAAGTGTTAGACAGATTTTTTATGGTGTGCTTTTTTTAAAACTAGGGTTTTTAAAGTGTGTCTTTCTTTGTTGAAACAGCCTATAATCTCACAAGCAAAAAGGCTTGTGTGCTTTTGAGTGCACACATTATTAAGAACAGATTCATTTTGGTTTCATAAAACAATAAACAGTCTTCCAGATAAAACTGGTTTTGTTTTCCACATGTACAGAGCTGCTTGGTTGTCATAACAATTAAAGCCAAAATAAAATACGTGAAGTCTAATGAAATAGCTCAGTTTATTTGTAGTGTTAATGTCATTATTTGGTTCAAAGGATTTTATTAAATCATTGAAAATTCAGGAACAAATGATAAATTATCTAGGAAGACCTGTTCAGTAGCAGATGTGACTGAAAGCTGAGATAATGGTGCAGCCCAAGCTTAGATTTACTCAACGCTACTTTCAGCAAAACTGCTTGTGAATCCAATGGGAATTTTTTCTGTGCTAGAAATAGAAGATCCACCCCAGAATGATTCACATGGTCCCAAGCTGACTACAAATTTGTTGGAAATAAGAATTCTGATCAACACTTTATTCCTTGTGACAATCTAGCATCTCTCATTTATTAGTTTTTTGTCCCTCTAAAGCCAGTGAGAATTTTGTCATTTGGTTTAACTGGAGCAGGCCAAAGCTCTGTTTCTGCAGTGCAGCTACTGAACAGGACGTCCCGAAACGGCCAAAGTGTGTAACTTTGGGAACAGACCGATTGACTTCACTGACATTGTTTATCTGCCAAAAATTAAGGGGAACAACTCCCTCTTGGCACAAACCTTGCCCACGCAGGCACTTTCTGGCTCCCAGCGAGCACACAGCTTAGTTTCCAACATGCTCTGGTGCACTCAAGCAAGCTATTATTTTGTCCTAAACATTCACAGCTTAATTGAAAAAATGAATTTTATCATAAGCTGAGAAAAAACTGTGTCTGCTCCCAGTTTTGAATAATTGTATTCAGTGACATAGCAAGAGGTGGCCAGACTGCTGAAAGTCAGGCATGGACAGGAGTGGCATATAAGAAACTTCCTCAGCTAGTATACTTATTCAAGGATGCCCTGCAACAAGATGCTTTCATTCTGCTTTCCAAAGAAGGTTTGTGCTATTTTGACAAGGGACAATCTGTGACTGGAAAGAGGACCAAAGAGGGAAGTTCAAAGGGAATGCAATAGTCAAAGGGGAATCTATTTTATTCAAGTTATTTAAACTTGAACAAATTGCCACTTGGGCACTTAGGGCCTGGTACCAAACTTAGAGAAATCCATTATAATCTTTCCACTGACTTCTGTAGCTTTGAATTAAGTCTTTATCACTCTTTTTAAACTCATTTTCCTGTCTTCTTTACCCACCTCTAATTCATCTGTGAGATCACATCCATCACAAGTAGCATCAATCCAAAAGTGTAATTGCCCTACTGTGGAAAAAGGTGAGAAGAGATTAATTAGTATCTTCATATCTCATCTTTTCTATAGTGACTTTGTCATAACTGAAATTGTCCTTCTCTTATCATATTGTCATTTTCTCCAGGTTTTAACTGGGTGTTACACTTAAAAAGGTCAATTACGGTAAGTTTAAAAAAATACATGAATCTGAAGATGAACAACTGACATTTAACCTAAGTGATGATGCTCTGCTTTTTAACTGTGAGTCTGATTAATTTAAAACCAATTTGGATCCATTTTTTGCTTCATTGCCTGTGCAGTGAAACTCCAAAAATTTGACCCAAGAGAGTATAATTCAAGATGGAATAGATGCTTAGGAGATATATATGTCTCACTCATAAATTTTCTAAATTACTGGAGCAAATGCAATTAAATTAAGGAGTCTTCTAAAAAAAAAAAAAAAAAGAAATCTTTTGTTACTGTGTGATACTTCTAGGTAGAAAGAAAAGCCTAAACCTGTTTCCTGAAGAACATCTCCCTTTAATTGACTGACTGCTTAGGCAAGTGTTTGCTTCCATGACAACCTGCCACTGTAAGTGCTGGTACTGAGTAAACTTTTAGTATCATAAAATCATAGAATCATAGAATGGTTTGGGTTGGAAGCGACCTCTCTGCCATGGGCAGGGACACCTCCCACTAGCCCAGGTTGCTCAAAGCCTCATTCAACCTGGCCTTGAACACCTCCAGGGATGGGGCATCCACAACTTCCCTGGGCAACTTGTTCCAGTGCCTCACCACCCTCACAGTAAATCCACAACATGTGCTAACTGAGCCTGAGCTGGAATGACACCACCATAACTGTTTTATCCACTGACAATCTCTTTAAGGCTTTATTCTGACATCATTGTCTCAGAGCAGTATCCTTGCTGAAGTCAGCTGAGCTATTTGCACAATATGGAAGTGTTTGAATTGAGCAGGCACCTCAGGATCCATCACTTAAGTATCTGTTTCTTTCTTATGTACCTTGCTGTAGAGTACACTGATCTGTACTTTGTTCCTTGTGGCTATCTGGAAAAACAAGTGAGAGTGATGATTTTTGGGGTTTTGGGTTTTTTCTCTGTTTCTAGTGTTTGCTGGTTTTATGCAATTTACAGGTATGCATCATGGCCATGGAGGCCTCCACAGTTATTTTTCTTCTCAACTCTCTGGGCCTACTTAACTTCCTTTTCACTGGGCACTCATCCTAGCCCTGCAAACAAAAGTCCTTCAGCTTCTCCTCGGTGTCTTCCTGCATCTTCCTGGAATTCCCAATGCAACATTTCTCTTCCAGATAATATGTATCCCCCGGAAACACTTCCTAAGGCATCAATATTTCATCATTAAGTCAATTTGTCTTTGGGTCTCTACTCTCTTAGCTACTGAATATGCATTGTCATCACCACCTGTCAGCAAACCTGTACAAACCATTTCACGAGGTTGCTTCAGCCTGTCCTCTTCCCTGTTTATGGCATGATAAGGGACAGCATACACACACCTGTCAGCAGCAAACCTTGCTAGCTTTGAACACCAGCCTGTGTGAGGTGACACCACAGCTGAACACTAAACCTGAGGTGTGTGCATCTTCCTTACAACAAACTTGTCACCTGGAAGTTACAAACAAGGGCAGGACAGCCAGACATGTTCTCATAGGAAAAAGGGTCATTTTTTGCACAAATACAACTGACTATTTTATCACAGTTTTGACAAAAAATTCAGCTTTTGTTCAGAGAAGTGTTCAGGTTCCTCCTGTCCCACCAGTTCCCTTGGTCATTCCCCCCAGCAGGAAAATGACCAGAGAAAACAAGGATGACAGCATAGCCCCGTTCAGTTTGACTTTAGGATATTAAGTGGATTGCTTTTATTCATTTGTTTATTTATCCATAACTATGTCTCCTAAATTTATCCCATCAGTGAGCTGCCTCCATCTCATTTCAAACTTTCGTGCAATCACAAAAGATTATATGTTACTCAGAGCTGCAGCTGTCCCAGCTGTTTTTTTACTGAATGGCCCACAGTCACACCTGTGGTAGATTTACTGTGTGCATGCGAGTTCAAGCTCTCCATCATAAGAAAATTATGAAGCAAGTCTGACTCAGATGCAGTTGTTCCGGCTTCTGTGTACAGAGTTTCTCTCCAGATATTCTTTAAGAAATTGCAGTTTACCCTCTTTTCTCAGCTCATTTTTTTTCTGTATCTAACTTTTCTCTCTATTTATCTGTGTGCTAATGCACTCCAGGATCCTTCTCTGGAGGACTCTTGTCTGTCTCATAGGACCACTGCTTAAGTCTGGAGTGTCACAGAGCAGCTGGCAGTATTTAGTGACCTGCCGCTCTGTTAGATGGAAATTGATTTTCCTCTTCCAGGCAGGTGAAAAATCCATAATGTGCTCCATCAACTTTGTTTGTCCAGCAGCACTAGCAATTGAAGCTATAGGGGAAGTCATAGCTCTTCAGACATCAAAAATGGCAGTATCTTTTCTGAACATCAGAGTAAGCAGTCTACAGTAAAGGAGTTCTCTAGCAGTCTCCAGAAGAACCGGTAAGCACCTGCTGGCTGAGATTTCTTTGGCAATGTTTGTTGCTTACTTCCTCAATAACATTTCACCACTGTGAAGTCACCTATAACTAGTTGTATTATGTGTCCCCAAATAAAAAAATCTGCAAGTGTTTGCAAGCCATGGCTCCTAAGCTTAATTGGAGAAACACAACCCAAACAGCAGCACACAGGTGTGCTTCTATGGGTAGAAAGCAGAAGCTGAGATTTTCTTCTGGTATCAGCAATTTACCCACTATACCACAGAATTAAATCATATAAAAATCGGTATTTATGACAAGTATTTGAAAATAAGTATTCAATAAAATAAGATCAAGTAGTGCCACATCTTTGGGAGCTTTCCATTGCTATCAATCTGGACAGCACTGCTTTTCGAGCACTTTCTCACCTTAGGCGTGCTGCGCATGAGTTCAGGATGCATATTTTCATCTCTGTTTTCATCTCAGGGTATGAAACATTGAAATTAATTCCTGTTAGATGTGAGAATGACCAAAAAATATCCACCCTCCAACATTACTGAAACGCTTCTTTCCTTGACCTTACTTTTCCTCACAGCAGCTCATAACCAATTGGTAGCTGACGAATATGTGCACTCACATCCAGTATAACATACTTTTATGTGAGGAGACGGAACGAAGTGGAAACTTGGTTGACATAGCTCACCTTGATGGGTGCTTAGCTGTACAAGGTGTTCAGACACCACAGTCTTGGGTGCAGTATAAAAACCTGCATAGAATAAAATCAAGCTAAAAAGGAGTGGAGCATATAGGCACATTAACACCAAGGGGAAACTTTTTCCAACAATACAAAGAACATATTTTCTGGGAACAGCATCCTCTTTGTTTTTATAGCAAGCTGGAAGGAATTTTCCAGGTAGAAATACAGTAAAAGAAATTATAACAGACATTCATATGATAACTGCTGAGTACAGTCACAAGGTTGCCAAACTGTAGTCATAAAAAAATTAGGAGTATTGTTTAAGCATAAGCAATTCCTTATTTTATCATAACTGCCAATGAAAACAACACCCACCAGGGGACAGAAAAGAATACAGGGCATTGGCAAACTGAAGTTCCAGTTCGTCCAATCATGTCTTGTGCAATCTAGATATATGACATAACCTCAAGACCATTAATGGTAGTGTATTTGCATGTAAAATGAGAATATGAATATCCCTCTTCTTTATCTCACAGAAGGGTTATAAAACACCACATAAGCTATAACTTTCAGGAAAGATAACAAGAACAAAATGTTATTAAGGTACTATCACCAGTTCTATTGTGTTTTCATTTTATCTATTAATGACCATGCTTTCTTGAAGTACAGACAGATTTTGACATTATGGGAGTCAGGCTTTCTCTTGAAGCAGTGCACAATATGAAAGGACTGCAACCATTGTCTCATTCTAAATGTTATATCTTTGACACTCAAGTTTTGTGAGGAGACAGAGCCCATGGGGGGAGCCCTGCACAGCTTGTTCGTATGAGGGACATCCAGCTCTATCATTCTGGTGTTGCACAGAGGCAACTACACAAGCATGACTGGGGTGTTAAAGACCAAACAAAAAACTGGAAAGGGAGTTGTGGCAAGCATGAAATTCACAGACTCTCCTGCTTTTTAGTGCCCACTGTATCACCTCCAAAGTTACTCTTTAAAAACTTGTGTGCCCATGAATCTATTTATACGTATAGAGGTGAGCATACATGTGAGATAAAGTAGGCATGGATCAGGAAGGGCATGTCTATAGTTTAAAAAAATGTGTGTTTTTAACTGTCTGAATTAGCTAAAAGATTAAAATAATAACAAAGGAAAGGCTATTAGGATCTTGAAATATATTAAACTTTCAAATTAATGTCTGAAGAAATGACTTGAGTTAAAAACCAGTATATCAGTACTTTTATAGTCTATCTGTGAAAGTCAGTGAAAAAACCCCTATTGGATGGTACCGCAATGGCTCATCTAGCCCAGCATTCTGCCCTGTGAGAGTAGCAAAAAAAAGCTGCTAGTCAGCATGGGGAAACATAGGAGACTGGACACTTTTTCAAATCCATTCACTTATTCTTCCTGACATCCACATTGTATGAGGCATATCAGACAGTACATGCCTCCATATTCCCTTTAGTATCTCTTTATAGAGCTTGTTCAAATTCTTTTGCAAACATTCATTCTTCTGCCTCTACAACCTCCTGTGGCAGCAACTCATAAAGTTCATCAATTGCTCTGTAAAGAGGCATTTTATTTATCTGTTTTAAACTGATGCCCTACTAGTTTTAACAAGTACCCCTAATACTGCAAAGTGGGGTGAATAACAGTCCTGCAGTCACCCAGTCCACCACTTTCATTATCTTGTAAACCTCAGTCAACCTGCCTACACACCTTCTCCTCACCAAAATTAAGATCCCAGACTGTTCAATCTCTTCACATATGTTGGATGCTTCATCCCTTGATCATATTTGTTGCCCTTCCAACTCTGCTACACCTGTCTTGGGATGTGGAGACCAGCACTGCATAAAATATTCAAGGTATGGGTGCCAAAGTTTTAACAGTGTCAGAACTCTATCCTCTGTCTGTTCGCAAAGTCCTTCCTGACAGTGCTCAACATCTTGTCTTCTGTTGAGTGCTGCTGCACGTGAACATGATCATTTCACAGAACAATCCATGGTGACTTCTCAGACTGTTTCCTGAGTTGTCCCAATTTAATTTCAGCAGCAAACATTTTTAGATTATTTAACTGTAGTAACATGGACACTTTACTTTTTATAGCTGAGATCAGAACTAGTATGTGTCCTGGTGTGTGTCTTCTGCTCCTCCCACCTACCCCAGACCTATGCAGAGAGTTTTTCCCTCTTTTCCTGATGTGGCTAGCTGTAAGAGTTAGTGCTGTTCTCTTTAATCCCTTGCTGCTAGTTTTCCCTGCCTTGCAGTTCACCAATCCCTAGTACTTCCACAGAGGGGGAAAGGATTAAGCCTGCTGTTACTGTTGCATACAGCTGCAGTTGGGAGCTAAAATTGACCTTTCTTTTCATTGGACTTTTTACCTCTGCATTTATTCCTCTTCCCTTGAAATAAAAATCTGGAGTAGGTAGAAAAGCAAATATTGTCTCCTCCAGGGTAAAAGCTGTGTGATAAATGCTCTCTTCTCCCCTGCTGCCATCTGGTCAGAAGTCATGTCTGCTATGGTTTGTGTTTTATACCTACTTGACATGCACCAAAAGCTGTACTTCCTCGAACTGTACTTTTTCTTCCATTTAGTCTTGGGAGAATGATGGAAGGCATTGATCTAAAGGTCCTCCCTACCAATTTACAGCTACCTGTATTTTTGTTTTTAATCAGATCAAACACATTACTTCATACATACTACTGATAGGAACTAGCTGTGCAGGAAGATAATTTGAGGCTTCTGCTTTTTAGACTTTCTTTTAGAGTTTGTCCCAGGACCAGCAATAACAACACAACAATAAGTTGTGTATTACAGCTCTCTTGAGGTTAGGATGCTTGTTCCAGAAATCCTGTTTTGAAATGTCATGATGATTTGTTATTTACAGTAGTACAATGCAAATCCATGACAATGCCTTTTTAAGGGACTAAGCAAGGTATATTATCAAAAAAAAAAAAAAAAGGGAAAGAAAAAAAAAGAAAAAAAGAAGAAAAAAAAAATCCTGCCAGGCAGTTCCAGCAGGCAGGATCTGTAAATGTCCTCTCTGATTTCCTGAAATCAGATGGACAATGCCTCTCCTACATGTGATCTTGCTCAGATAAGAAGATAAAATGATTATTTTTCAAGATAACTTGTATAAATCACATTTGTGCTACTAATAAAAATAAAATAATTTAAAGACACCAAGCTTCACTGAGATGTATTTAAAGTTGTAGTTGGTGTTTGACTGCACTTTTCCAGATATACATACATACATACATATATATATATATAGCCAGATCGGTTCTTTGAGTAGTCCACCGTATAAATCAGATCTGCTAGTAGAAACAGTGGAGCAAAACCTCACATATATCAATTAAACCTGTCTATCAATTAAACCTGTCTATCAATTAAACCTGTCTCCATAGGACACAAATATCCACTGCATTTCCTCATCTACCTTCTACCCCTTTGATTTCAATTTTCTTATTCTTCTCCCTTGATTCCCCCCAAAGTTTTAATTTTAATATAAAATTTATTATTTTGAAGAAAATCATGGCTGCTACATGAAAAAATAACAACATTGTAGCCATAGAATGGTTAACAGTCAGGTACTCTTGTTATTGCATGGGCCAAAAACCAGTCTGCAACACCAGTTACATGCATGCTGTAGGTAAATTCTGACTCTGTCCCAGAAAGCATCAGTTGCAGCTGTAGAAATTAGCCAGACTGTTACAAGAATTCACCATACTCAAATACTTTTTTAAATGGTTGTTAAGTTCATCAGGTTATGCTTGTTTCTCTCTACTTTGCACACTTTGCTTTACTGAGGCACAATTTCAAAATACCTGAAATTCAATAAAGCTGCACATTTAGGCAATATGTGTGTACAGGTTTTTTTGTCGTGGAAATTGTAGAATTTTGTACTATGATCTGCACTGACATATGCAAGAATACAACTTGGCCTATCATCTGGGATGTGTCATCATGTCCTGGTTTCAAAATACAGGTGACCAGCCCTTCAAATCACTGAGAGGCTTACTGCTTGTGTCAAAGTACTGTTGTCCCTCTCACATTCAACGGCCACACAAGCTGTTGAACAAACAAGATGCTTCCACAGAAAAGATGTTCTAATTCAGTTAGAAGAAAGGGAAAAGTATGTTTGATTCACAAGAAATTTACATTGTCTTGCACACCATCTAAATAAACAGCCCATTTCTAGAGATAAGGGCACATCCATACACTGATATATAGATGCTGTTTTCCAAAAGAAATGAAAGGTGTGTTTATCTCTAAGTGTAATGATGCATTTTAGGAGAAAGATAAACAGAGAGGCAGACAGACACAGAGTCAGAATGAACCAACAAGACCCAGGAAGTGCATGGCATTTTGAGACACCTGCCACTGCTTGTCCTATAAGGCAGAATAGATTAAACAGTGAGGAGCATGAGCTGGAACAACAGACTGAAGTCTTATATGAGGTAAAATCAATCTAAGCTTGTAATAAGGCACATGGCTTAACAGCTCCAGGGTTTTTTGAACTATATCTGAAAGCATCTTAAATCTGAAATTCATGACCTGAACCCATTTCTTTAAATTATGTGAAGTGGTCGGAAAAATCAGACCCTTTCTTCTTCCTTCCTGCCTTTGAAAAGAAGTCACAGACTTTTTCATTTCTTTGAAATAAAAATGTCTTTGCAGATGTCTTCAGGACTCTTGTTAAAACCTGACATTTGGAAATCTTGTCCATCAACCCGCAAGTTATGTCCAAACTCTTTTATTCAGACAGAAACATGCTATTTTGATAATGCTCAGTTCCTAATTACTAGTTAAACACCCAATCTTTGATTTTAAGACAAAGTTAGCATAATGAAAATGACATATTCCTCAAAAACTATTACTCTGAAAAGCTAACACCCACTATTTCTTTTTTATTAAAGTTCCAGATGTGTTAACATTAATATAAAAAGTAAATATATTTAGTGAAATCAATTCATTTTTTAGCTATGACCACTGTCAAGTACATTTTTGATAAAGTTTAGCTCCTGTGTATCAGAGATACTTCAATTAAAAACAAGATGGGCAGTAGGTTACTAAGAATCAAGAAGCTAGAATTAATAAATACGCTTGTACCTCAGTTTCAAAACAAGTTTTGTACTTATAAGATGCAGGTGACCAACTCAAGAGAAAATCCAACAATTTTCATGAAAATAAGTAATCACGAATGTAAGGGTGTAATATCTGGTATGAAGTTCTGAAAATGCTGGTATTCTTTATTTCTTTTCTTTTTTTTCCCCTTTTCTACTGAGTACTCTGAATATTCTTATTCCTGTAAGATAAGAGACTGAGAGAGTTTAGGAACAAGAAGTTAAACATTGTCTTTCAATCAAAACCCACCCATATTTTCCACTTTTACAAAGGCAAAAAATAAAAAGTGAATGTGACGTGCTATTATTTCTTCTAACAGTTTCAGTGGAAGAGAGTAGGAGAATCATTTTGCTAATGGAAGAAGATGAGGGCAGTTTAAAGAATGGGAGAAAGTAGGATTTTTTTTGCTATTATTTCTTAATGGAAACAGATTGCCAGCAGGTCTTTTGGTTGTATTAACTAGAATATCCATATAAAAATGTTTTCTTAAGTGATTTTCATCACTTTTAGAGTCATATAATGCTGCTCAGGACATATCAACTGCAATGTCTTTATGCTAACTGAAGACCATTAGAAACACTTAGTTCTCTTTGTTGACTATGCAGAAAACCCACAGTCCTAAATTAGGCTGTGCAATGTACCGGTGTCACAGAGCACTTGGACAGCAAGAGTCTGACCCCATCCCTTGGCCATAGCTCTGCCCTCTGATCAGGTTTATTGGCTCTTCTAATTTATGATCACAAGCAATGAGATACCTGGCCTGCAGACAATTCTACAACTGCCTTTAAATTACCTTTTCATTTAATTTTAGGTTCATGGGAATTTCAACAGGGAATCTTAAAGTCCTTGAAAAAATACTACAGCTAAAATGGAGATTTGTGCACTCAGATAGAGACAGTGCTTTTTGGATACAATAATGAAATTTAAGAAGGGCTCAGTGTCTTCTGAAGGAAACAGATTTTCATTAAGGCTTGGTATATGTCTTGCAACATTGGTAAACTGTCTTTGCTGACCAGATCTCAGAAAGAGCCCTACACAATTTTCTCAGGCACACGGTAATTTTGGCACATATTAGAAAAAAAAGCTTTATAAGCTGAAGGCTATTAGAAATGTATTTATACAGTAATATGTATAGTGAGTGAAAAAGTCTGCATAAAAAGCGTTCTGCTCTTTATAGCAAAGCTGCATACATTTTTCAGAGTTGCACAAGATTTCGCTGCGCTATTTCCATTCAAGTCAAAGGCACTTGCACATGTCTAATTCCCAGAAAGCTCACAGAAAAAATATTCTAGGGAGAGATCATACAGTAGGTCTTAACAGCACTAATAAAACCAGAGTCATTAAAATCTATACTCATAGTTTGGCACCAATTTTTCGTTTACCAAAAGACCTGGGACTGTCTCTCACTGTTTCTGTTGGAACTAATTATCCCTGGTCACAGCACAAAGCTGCAGCATGATGTATTTCTTGTCTTCTACAATGGGAGCTTGTTAATGCTTGTCATTGCTGTATGTAAGATTTATATGACTTTTTTACTGCTTTTCTTCAAAAACACATCTTCAGATTGTCGTTTTATTCGCTTCAAATGGGTTACCCTTGTAAATCCTCTTTCTGTGAGCACTGACAAGCTGTTGTTTCCACAGGTGTGTTATGGTCAATTTAAAAATAAAGACTCTAAGATCCTTTGAAGCCAAGGAAAAGAGCAACTCCTCCTTACATTCGCTCTAAGCAAGCATCAAAGCAACAGCAAACGCCTGCCTGCAAGGTAGACTGTTCTCTGTAGCCTTCTCTAACACCTTTTTTTTACATGGCAAGTCACTGACAGATTAAGACACTGAGGAGATCCTTAGGACATCAGGAAAATATCTGTCTGGAACTGCTACTTTCTTGTCTATCTGTCTCGGGAAAGACAGGATATTTGCTGAAACTGACGTTCCTTCCCTGTCTTAGGTAGGCACCTGCTCATGCTAACTGGAAAAATTAATTTTCCAGTGTCATCTTTTTTGAATATTTTTAGCTCTGCATCATTAAGGGTGTTGCATCTCAGAAGAAACATTTTCTGGGATGTTTTACGTCTTTTTTTGAGAAATAAAAAATAATGGCAGACTAGGTGACAGCCTACTGCTATCCTTAATAGGTAGCACAGCCCACCTTCAGTGGTGTTGATGAGTTTCTTGTGGACTGTTTACTTTCTCTGTATCAGCTCTCTCCTTGAATCAAGCTTCAGCTGCTCTTTCACATATGGATAAGGCTTCGTTCTGTTGGTGTTGCTTTCATCTCGATAGCCCTGTGACTCTCTGAATATCTTATTTAATCCTTTTTTCTTTTATAGATTTTACTTCCCCTCTCAGCCTTCTCCCCCATGTTCTAGCTCTTCAACACTTTTTCTGCCTTTGTTCTGCCACCATTTTGTTCTCTTCTCTTCGAATGTCTTTGTTCCTTCTCCAGTTTCAAGCTCACTTCCTTATTTTCCTGTCCTGCCCACTGCCTCTTTAAATGCAAGGAAAATGAATTAGTGATGTAACTGTGCTTCAGCCTGTGTATATTTACATATATGTATGCATAGAATTTATATATTATCAGTAGCATCTCTTATGTATATCATGGTACATTTTCACCCTTGGGAAAAAAACAAAAACAACTTCCAGTTGGGTTGATCCTCATTAAAATCTCTCATTATGAAATCTAAACTTGGGTCTTAAACTGTCTGACAGCCTCCCTGTCAAGGAGGATGATGAGCTTTGTGGAGGCAGTAGGGCCATGTGCAGGAGGAATTATTTACTGTGACTACTTTTTTTTCTTGTTAATTTTCAGAGACCTCTCTGGGAACTGGCTCACCACTCTGTCATGGCAACTCTTCCAGACCCTGCGACTCTTTGAACTGTAAGTCCCATCCTGGAGAGATCTCCTGGGAGAAGAAGTGAGGCTGAATGGAGGAACGATTTCCAAATAGACCTATTTTGAAACCTGTGACTAATCACCTAAAACTCCAGTGGGACAGCACCATCCTTTGGAGGGTTTCCTGGGTACGGGAGCACCGGAGCAGAAGCAGTGTTGTTTACAGGATGGCCCCTGCAACTTACTGAGGCCTGGTTTCTCCTTCAAAGGTTGCCAACAATGCCTAAACAATTCTGTCTTGCCCATTTTAGGGCAATTTACACCCTATCAGATGTAGGACAAGAGGTACTATGCAAAGGACTGAGACCCCTCTTGTTCTGGCCACTGAAGAAATGAGAGGAAATAGCACAAGTCTGTGCCTTAGCAGTCCATAGCGTTGCTTGTGTAAAAACACTCGCAGCATTGTGGGATTGTCTGGAACATCTGCTCTTCATGAAGCAGAGAGGTGTGAAGAGGTGATAGAGGATAAAGAAAACCTGTGTCTCCTCGATCTGGTTTTTCCCTGCCAGCTTCAAACATGACAGCAAAAAAGGAGTGCAAATATTCAACGGAGAGGAGACAGTTAATTTACTGAAATAAACAGAGGATGGTAACATCTTAAAAGCTTAGAGAACTGTTTTTATGTTATTCCTGTTTTGTTGTCCTTTCAGTGTAAAGTTATAGCTAGAGTGGGAAGGGTGGTGTTGCACTGGACCTGTGAAAACTGGTGATGCTTGAAAAAAATTTCAGTTCTGTAAAGGGATAACTTTAACATATGTGATTCTCTCACTCCTCCACTGTCTCCTGATTGCATCTTCTGTCTAAAGTGTGTTCTAATTTACTCTGTGCAGGATAGGTTCTTCTGAGTAGCTCAGAATGTGTAGTCCCTACTCCAAGTGATTGTACTCTGCATAGGCAATGAGTTCAATGTCTCCAGTTAATTAGATTGATGGTGCCTCCAGCAGTTCTCCTAGGATTCAGGGAGAGAAGCACCAAAGAAAGTTGGTGATCAGAAGTAGGATGACAGGTAAGACGTGGCAGGTAGACAATTCACTGATCACAGCGAATAGCATTGTGTTAAAACATCAGACAGGATTTTAGGTAGCTCCATGTAAGTCTCAACTCTGTCTGACACCATCAGGATCTCTGATCTCTATCTTGTGTATTTAAATAGCCTCATCAGCAAGTTATTAACTAATCTAAAGTGAAGAACCTACTTCTCATTTGAGTTCAAGCTGACTGCCACTGGTATGCTTCCATGAAGAATACTAGGTTCAGTGTAGTCAAGTCTCTTGACAAAATTTCATTTTTGTTGTAAACTCTATAAGTAAACAAATGATGGTGTATATCTCTCTAATATGTGACAGCTGATAAAACTTACCTTAGTGAAAAACATATAGCTGGGGATTGGTTACTCACAGAAATGTTAATGAGAACTGAGTTTAGTACTAATCCAATTCAATGAGTTTTGGAAAGTTGTTAATCTCAGCTCAGAAGCCAAGCAGTTGTTGGGTTTCAGTTGTGTTTTACCTCCCAAAAACCCCACAAAGTGTGTAGAATATCTCTGCTGCCACTGAAAATCTAACTCCCACTAAGCCAGAACTTTACTTACAGCTTATACAGGATATTCATTCTGGCTTTGCTCTTTTTAAATTATTTTTTTTTGTACACACTCATGTCATTATACTAATAACTAATCATTTTCTAGTAAAAACAGGTTTAGTTTCTTTCATCTGGATGCTAATCGGACATATTGCAAAATTTTGTCAAAGAGAAGGAGATCATTAGGATGCATCATTAGCCTCTGTGATGTCTGTATTTGTTGAACTCTATTTCCCTCCTTCTTTACAAATTATGGTCTTATTTATGGATGTCTCTTCTTGGACTTTTCTCTGTGATGTTCTCAGCACATCCCATCAGTTACAAAACGCTTTGAATTTCTGTTCACTTTTCAAAGTCTTGAAAGCACTTGCAGTCTCACAGGATACAGGCTCCAGAGCAAAGTGTAAAAACAGCTAAAGTTCAGCTAGCTAAAGCACAGCTGCCTGAAGTCATTATACCGTGGTTCAGTAGGTACTTAGCTCCAATTTTCTCTGCAAACAGTGACATATAATACAGATATGATGCATACTAAACTTTGTGCCTCAAGCAGCCCAACCTGTAATTCCACGACAGATTTTGGAGTGTTATTTCTAGTCAGAGGAAAGAAGGCAACAACAGCAAATACAGATACCAAATGGATTTGCAGAACCATACTTCTTAGATTGAAACTTCTTGTCTGAAGTCAAAAGTATCAAACTTCACAGGATTCACAAACTACTTTCTTAACAGTCTCTGGGCTTTAGATTGCTCAGGAGAACGAGCAATTCCAAGCAATCCCCAACTTTCAAAGGAGTAATGTAGCATTCTCTTGGTGGTAGACTTTTATTTCTCTTGCTGTAAGATCTGAAGTAAGAGATTTCTTTCATGCTAGAGGTTTTTTTGCAAATGTTACAAGGGACAGTCCTTTCCCCAAACTTAAATCCAGCCTTGACTCAGTTCCCTCTTATACTTTGATTCTTTCAGTTTAACTTAGGCAAATAAATCTAAATAATGTAGTAGATCAAAATTTCTGAGGAAAAAGACTGAGCTTGACTGAATCTTAATGTACTGACTTTCACACTTGACTATGCTACTTAGCTATAAACAACCTCTCTTTTGTGATGGCAAGGCAGAATGTGCAGGTTTAGTTCTCTTTAAGAGACAAACTTGAAACCATCTTTCAAGTATTAATGTAAGAAATATCTTTGAAAATTACTTTTATAAATAAAAATAGTATAAAATATATAATCATTATTATTTATGCAAACGTGTTCAAGGAAAAAAAAAAAGAGAAAAGAAAGTGTTTTGGGGTGGTGGGTTTTTCTTGCATGTGAATAGAGCCCCAAGGAACATAAAGTCATCTTTTAATTCTACCTGGCATCACTTAGCACCTTTCATTGTTCAGTCTGGGGCATTTTTGACATAGAAAGGAGAGGACTGAAAGAAGGATGAACTATAGAAAGGCTGCAGCAAAGAGATAAAGATCAGCCTCCCTTTTGTACATTTTAGACCAGGAAAGAAACAATGGGCTTTGGCCACACTGGGGGTTGCAGGTAAGGCACTGGGCTGGGTGTGCTCCTCTTAAGGATGGATGGTGAAGCACAAGGAACCATTCCCCTGGGAGGCTGGAGAGCTTCTGTCACTCAAGGTCTCTAACAGCAGTTTACGCAAAAGTCTGCCAGAAATGTTGCTGCTCTAGAGTGGACTCACCGACCAGTTGAGATTCCCTGAACTCAGTTTTTCTTTCTTCCCTTTCTTTCCTTTATGTTACTTCTCTGCATGAGTGGCTGACCGCTATTGCAGGCTACAACCTTACCTCTGTCTTACAGCAGAACCCAACCTGCCAAAGCTGGAGTGAAAATCTGGGACATCACAGATTACAATTCTGCTTTTCTGTATTTGGACTTAAAAAAGTAAATTATTGATCTCTAAGTATTTTCTAGAAACTTAATATTTCATAAACAAGTCATAAACTGAAAATCTGGGGAGTATTCATTGCTCTTTCTCTGCAAAACAAAGGCTACATCCATTCCCTCAGTAGGATAGAGAATAAAAGGGACAGCAAGGCTTAAATGGTGCTAACTGATTTGACCTGAAGGAAGGACAGCACTTTCACAATGTGCAACAACTTTTTATGAGACCTAGAAAGAGATGAGAGGTATGGGGGTGGGGAACAAAAAAGCAAAGAAACACAAGCCAAGAGATTCCTCAAAGAAGAAAGGCTTTTTCACCTGACACAGAGAGATGGAGGTGGCACTTTGTCAGAAACAAGAGAGGACGTGACATATGGTTTTGCTTTCCCTGCTTTTTTTTAAAGAGTTCTCCCAGTCTTCATTCATGCTGCAGCTTCTCTGCCTGTGCCAGTCTGTACTCCAGAAGGTCTTTCTGAGCAGTAATTGCTCAGTTAGTTGTGCAATTTCCTCCCTCTAGAGTTTTCAGTGGAACTCAGGGCATAATAGCCTGAACAAGTCAAATGGAGAAAACTTGCAATAGCACAAGTGCCTACAAATAAGATTTATACAGTTAAAACGTATATACTCTCTGTCGTAAGAAGCAGCAAAACTCCACAATGTTTGCATATGAGGAAAAGAAAAAGTCAAAACGGATGAATCTCAGTGATGGAAGTAATATGGGAGAGGGATTGTGAGAGGAACACTAGGAACAGCAGTGTCATATTTGATTTATGATTGCAGTAAAAAGGCATAAAGAAAAAAGACCCAAGGGGGAGGAGGAGAGTGGGAGTCAAGACAAAAAGAATGAAGGTCAAAGGATAAAGAACATGCAAAAAAATAGAGTTCATATATTCACTTTTTTGTCTGCTGTATGCTTTGATATATTCAAAACCTCAGCAACCAAATCTAAGCTGGTCCTGCTCTGAGTGGTGTGGTTGGACCACATGAGCTTCAGAGATCCATTCCAACCTAAATCATTTAATGACTGCAATGAAACAAGTGCAAAAGGTATTACCTATGTGTTAAGAATATACCGCTTCACTCTTCCCATAGTTACTGGCTAGTGAACAGCAAGTCTGTAATATTTACCTAATAAGTCCTCTTTTTTCTTTTCATGTTTAGGCAGCATGTTTAGATGTGCTTTCCATTCCCTGAAGCCTGCCACCTATGTCAACATCTGCAGAACAATGTTGACCAGAACCTAACCTAACCTGGCCTTGTGAATGGAACTGATCCCATCTCACAGCACCAGGACACAAGACAGGTAAGTGCAGACACTATTTCCATGTCGCTAATGTGTGCCACATATTCTTGCACAGTTGCACAAGGTTCATGCTGAGGGGAGGCTGGAGGAAAATGTTTTTGGTTCAACCTCCCACTGAATCTGAGCAATGTGGAACAACCCAATTTCTGGAAGTACATTAAAATCCTCACATAAATCCTTCTAAAAGTAAAGATTATGGAACTTTAGCCCGTGGTCATTATGGCAGGCATTGAAAACCAATGGAACTGGCCATGTTATTGTTTCTTTTGTACGAGCAGAATACAATTATCTTTTTTTAAAAAAAGGGTCATAAGTGCTTGTCAAGGGCACCCTGTGCTTGAAAAAGGCTTCTTTTGTCTAGTATGAACAACACTGGCAGCTTGGAAGGATTGAAAACACATGGATTACAACAACCCCTGCACTAGGGGCTCAACTATTATCCTGAGGGGTACAGACAAAGTTGCAGGTGCAATAAAACCCTGACACGAAGCTCCTGTTTAAAGCAAGTAGCATTTGGTCACTAGAAAAGTAGTTGGCCTTGCACTGGATTTATTTTTCTGAAGTAAGAGAATTTTTGTCACTTTCTACTTGATCTTGGAAAGGGGGGTTAATGTCTCATGAAGGAGACAATGAAAACCATCTTGGGAGTCATCAGACAAAGAAACTTTTAGAAGCTGCATTTAAAGAATTTCCATCTCTGCCTGCCTCTTATATGTGTGAATCACCTTTTTACCACCTCCTTTGGAGAAGTGACAGATAGAATATGTGCTCGATTTAAGCAATCGAGGTGTGTGTAACACAGAAAAGTGTGGAGGGAGATTTCTTTGAAATAAAACTGCTCTGTAGAACAGAAAATATTTGAACATAAATTTTAAAGGAAGATTTCAGCAGATAATGATTTTGGGCTTTGCAGGCACAGCCTACTAGTAATCTGTATTGGTAACTGACACAATATGATGCAGCTATATGGAACTGAAAACAGGTACATTTTCAGTTCAGATGCTGTTTTAGTTAAGGTATGCTAAGATTTTCCTTTATATGCTTCTGTTCTTTAAGTTGCATACATATTGTTTTAAATATTGGCAGAGGGTGAGACACTGAAAAGTTGCTTCACAAATAATATTGAACTTTTTAGATGAAAAGCATAGTTTTACAAGGCGGTAAAATTTTCTCTTCCAGAAACTTGGAAAATCTAGCAAAAATTTAAATTCTCTAACCTCTTTAACTTCTAATGTTTCTCAAAGCTAATTAATCTTGGGTTTAAACTCTAATTTTCAGCCTAATAAACCACAATATTTCAAACTTCAGCTATACTGTTCATGTTAAATATCTACCCTTGGCAAACAGTCAGTTCTTGATTTGATAAGAAAGAGATTTAGCATTCCTGATGTTTCAGTTCCTAAGGCAAGTATTTGGAATTAGATGCCTGAAATACACTTTATGTGAAATCCTGAGAAACCAAACAGACATGCTCAGTGTTCCAGGTCTTTGTAAGGATGTACCTAGGCTGCTATGATTGATCAGACTATGCTACTTCTACAGTAATCTTAATTTACATTAAAGTATTTGTAAAAAGCTTGTGACCAACGATTGGCTAGTCAATATTTTCCAGTGCTTTGCTTGTTGAACCAATGGTAGCCACTGGGATAATTTTTTTTTCAGAAATATATTAATGAATAAATTTTTAAATAATAAATGAGAACAGTAATTTTGCTGGTTTTGTTTTTGGCTGATTTTCTACCACTGCTTATAAAGTAAAAAATTTCACATGTTACAGAAGTTGACCCCTGAACTCTTTTCCCTGAAAAAAAAGTTAGGAAGCCACAGGAGCTGAAACTTTTCACCTTGGAGAAATTCTGTTGTTTAAATTAAGTTTTCAAACAGAAGTAGTTCAGTCACACAAATAACGATATGCTCCTATTTACATCCTAAATGGTTGTTAGTACAAGTGTGTTCTATTGAGGAGCTTTTCTTTTTTCTTTTTTCCACTAGAGAATACCAAATTAAAATAGTAGATGTAACTAATCCATTTTGAATCAAATACTACTTTTATTTGGTAGCAAATTTAAAAGATGAAAAGAGAGGGAATAGTCACATTTCTTGTGAGGTCCAGGTTTCCTCCAGACCCTTGCATCTGCCAAGGGGTTGGTGAGATTGTAGGCATGATGCTGGGAGTTCACAGCTCATGGTGTGGTGGCAAAGTTTTGGATCAGGGAAGAGGATGGACCTCTTCCCCGGGGAAGCTGTGTGTGCAGTGGCGGTGTGTGTGTTGGTCATGCTCCTTCCTCTGACTAAGAGAGGGAATGGGTCAGGGGAACTCCCATGCTGAGTACCCCCAGGAAAGGAAAAATTTGTAATCCCCAAAATGTGTTAGTAAGGAAAGTGACAGCCTCAGTGCTGAGGAAACTTCCGGAGAAGTGGAGGGCATAGCAGATATTTCTCCAGCCTAGCTGTTGGGTGGGCAAAAAACAAACCTGAGAGAAAGGACCTCTCTTGCTTCAGTGTGCAAGAAACATGGTTATAAATTTTTATTTATTTCTATTGTCTTTAGTCTTGCTGGTGCTTTTTTTTTTTTTCCTAAGTTAATTTTTCCCCTGACTTCATACTCTAATATTTGGATTTTGAGCTTAAAAAACTTTTACTTAGAGGACTTGTATTGAGAAGATTTTAGGCAGATCCACAACAGAGTTACAGCCAGCTCAAAGGCTTGTCATATCTACACAACACAACACAGAGTTGTTTGTGAGCAGACATAAACGGTTTGGAGACTTTCAAACTTCAGGGGAGCATGTCTGACTTGTATGCAAATTTTTGTTCCTACTTAACAAAATTGCACAGGTTTCATTGGGGTATGCCAAGATGCTTCCAGTTTGGTGGATATAATGTGAACTTGTACATCTATGCAGATGAAGTCTAGAAATTGTGCCTATTTTCAGGACATTAAGAAGTCCTTTCCCTTTTAAACCTGCTGAAGACTTGTGGGTCAAAACACACTCTTTTCTATCACAGTACCTGGAGTTATGAATCACATGAAGCCACTGCACTGGACATTGGTGTAAAGTTTATTTGACAGTCACCTGCAAGGGAAAACATTGGTCCAAATATTGTACTGTTGAAATCAAGGATGCTTGCATTGTGTTCATTTTTATAGCCATATTTTTCCCCCTTCCAATCAGCAATGACACCCTGGGGGAGGTCTGCTTGAGGAAAAAGTCACACTCTTTGGGGTCTTATTAACTAGAATTAACTTCAAATTGAAACATGCCACCTGCAGCGTGACTGCTCTTGAAAGTTCTCTGTGTATTCATGTGGCACAGAATGGAACAGGTCATGAATTCAGCCTTTTTATTACTCATAAAGCCACTTCCCTTTATAACTGTATCTGCAGAACACTGCATTTCAAATTAACATTCAGAATTTTGAGCAGAGATGCCACAAAGCATTGCTCAGATATTAATCTGCTTGTGTCTGGAGATCAGTTCTTTTCCTTGCTGTACAGGTAATCTTCCATGGAAAGCACTGAAATTACAGAGTTTAGTTATTTTTAAGTCTAATTCCTGTAACTCTTCCCTCTTTACTTCTAACATCCATCTTGCTACTTTATGGTGCCATTTACAGAGCACCAACAGGAAATATCAGTCAGTGTTACAGTCTTTGTGATGCTTTGCCTAAACACATTCCTGCAAATATATCTCAAGTCATGGTGTGAACTGTGAAGAAGGGTGTTCCTGGGTGCTAGGATGGCTGCAGCTTAATCTAAGCAGATGTTCATTCTTGGGTATCCTGGAGCGGCACCATTTATAAAGGGCTGCTTCGGGGCTCTACCAAGCAGCACTGAACAGAGGAGGCTAAATGGGCTGCAGGCCTCACAGGCTGAGTGCTTAACGGCATTGCTATGGACATAAAGCCACTCTCCTAGTCATCTCCTTGGATATTTGCCAGGAGACCTACCCTGAGTGAGTAAACGTGCATCGCCAGCTCTGTCCAGGAGATTGTTACTAGTAATAGGTACTAGCTGAATCCCAGAATAGTTTAGGTTGGAGGGGATCTCTGGAAATCATCTAGTGCTTAAGCCAGGTCAGCTAGACCAGGTTTCCCAGGACTGCTGGATTTCCCCCAGATTTTGGGAAACCCAGTGGGTTTCTGAATATCTCCAAGAACAGAAATTCCACAACCTCCCTGGGCAAACTGTTCCAGTGTTTGGCTACCTTCACAGTAAAGAAATGGTTTTTCATGTTCAGATGGAATTTCATGTGTTTGGTTTGTTTTGGTTTGGTTTTTGTTATTGTTGTTGTTTGGTTGGTTTTTTTTTAAATCTATGCCCATTGCCTTTTGTCCTGTTACTAGACATCACTGAGAAGAGTCTGTCTCTCTCTTCTTCACTCAACCATCAGACATTTGTACTCATTGATAAGATTCCCCCGAGCCTGCTTTTCTCCAGGCTGAACAGTCCCAGCTCTCTCAGCCTTTCCTCATGCAGAAGATGCTTCAGTTCTGTAATGACCTCTGTGACCCTTTTCTGGACTTGCTGCAGTAGGTCTGTGTCTCTCTTGTACCAAACAGCCCAGAACTGGACCCTGCACTCTGCGTGTGGCCTCACCAGTCCTGAGCATAGAGGGAGGATCACCTCTCTCCACCTGCTGTGTGTTTCCTAATACAGCCCAAGATGCTATTGGCTTTCTTTGCTGTGAGGATGAGACCCAGTTTCAGGCTAATAGACCTAGTGTCAGAAATGTGGTGGAGATGTGAGGTTCCACAAGTGTCAATATTCATAGTTATAAACATAGGCAAGACTGTCCAGATTAGAATACCAGAGCAGGTGTCATGAAAAGTCCACTGGTACCTATCTTTTCCTGCCACTTTCCCATGCATCTCAGTCTTTCAGGTCCATCAGCATATAATGTAATGCACTGTGGTGTTGAAAGCCATTATTGATGCACTATTCCCATCTGTGACATGTTACAATTTCCTTGAACAGGACAGGAAGGAGTTAAAAATCCATTGGCTCTCATAGTTAGTTGAGCTCTTAAGAAAATTTTAAGCCAGTCCTCCTATCCTTGAGCTATTCTTCATAGCTGTGTCATTCCTGATGTGCTTTTCTAACCTTTTGGAAAGACCTCCAGAGATGCAGACAGAAACATTTCCCCAGATTACCTTTACTATTGGTGCTTCAAAATCTTTACTCCTGCTGAGAGCCAGCATCTAATGAGATTCTTCTTTGACACCTTGTAGGCCCACTATTGCCTGTCCCCCCAATACCCCTTCCTTGACACCAGACATGTTAATGTACTTGTTTATTTGAAAAGCATATATTTGTGTTTTATGTTCTCTTCCTTGAAACTTCATTTAAGCTAAGCAGCAGACAGGGTCCTAATTAGCTTTGAACCGATAGGCCCAGAGCTCCACCAAGCTCACAGTGCCTACTATGGCAGTACTATCTGTTTTAAAGTAACATGTGGTCTTTCCAACTGATAGAGATGTCAAACCATGTTGCCGTGTAAGGACTGTAAAAGACTAAATGCCCTCAGCCTATGAAAAAGGAAAAAAAAAGGAAAAAGAAAGCATCTAGTATTTCAAATCTGAATGAAGAGCTGAAGCATATCAGGTATGGTCTCAAACATGAAGTGTTGTCTTTAAGACTTGTATGTGAATTATGGAAATGAGAAATGGAGTGGAAGGCACATGAAGTACCAGATGAGCACCCCAAAGTGCTAGCAAGAACATGGAGGCTAGAGCCTTTGCACTACAGAAGCAGGGAGAAAGATCATGGTGTGGGAAGAAATATGAGAGAGAAGGCTTTCTTAGCAAGCAAGATGTGTTAACATCTTTGTCATTAGGGGGAATGACAACAGTGGAAGATCCCACATTTTTAAATGGTATTTATTTCTAAAGGAAATGATTATGAGTTAAAAGAGATTGGGTTTCCTGAGTCTGTGGGATGGGAGTTGAAGTCAACATTCATATCACTCAGGGTGCTTAAACTATCTTTTAGCTAAAGATGGGACCAATCGAATAATGTAGGCAAATATGTGAAACCTGACAGAGATGTTAAACAAAAATTCTGCTTTTGCTATTTGCAAATACTTCACTTGCTCTAGCCTGAACTATCTCTACATGAATGCACGTATACTTTCATCAGCCAGACTTCTAAATGGTAACTACTCCTGAAAGGAACGATCAACTTTCTGCAGAGCTGCCATTACTGTATTTTTATATACATATATATTTGTGTGTTCTATAGGATATATTATTTAGGAAATGGTCTTGCAGATTTACAAATGTACCTAATTCTACTCAAAGAGAAGTTATGCTGAAGGATTGCAGCTGATTTCATGAGTGTTATTTTCCAAGACCAGACTGAAGTGTTAGATAGCGTTATTTCAAACACCCAAGAAGTCTCCACCATACGGAAGGTTGTAGCTGTCGAAGTCTACCTCAAGAGAAGCAAGAAGAACAGCTGAAGACAAATACAAGTATAATTCTTCAAAGGAAAAAAAATCATCCCAAATTTTGGAACTAAGACAACCCTTAAATGCTTCTAATTCCAAGGATAACTCTTATCCTAAAAGTTTTCTGTGTCTAGAAGACAGTGTTCTAGACAACATGAAGTGCCTGTCTTAAAGGAAATGCAACTTATCCTAAAACATATATAGTAAAAGAGAAAGTTCTGATTCTAATGAAGAGGCACAGAAGGGCACAACTAGGCAGTATGACAATGGTGCTAACAGGGCAGACATTGCTTTTTGCAAACACCAACCCTGACCATTACTGGTGCCTCTGTTGATCTTGCACTTGACAGCAGAAGGACAGCATATGATGAGCACAATTGCTCCCAGCTTTTGGAAGCCTGTGTTGGAAAGCAGAGACGTCACAAAAAGACTAGAACTGTTTCACATTATGCATACATTAATTCAAATAATGCAAGTAGAGCAATTACAAGACATAATCCATCCAGCTGAAAAGCTGTATCTTAACTATGCAGTTCTAGCTGAGGTATTTCAGTCAACAAGCCTTTAGCTAGAGGCAGCTGTGCCTCAAAACAGAATATTTTCCAAAATTAGTTTTGAAAAGTAGGCCTTTGGGAGGTACTTTTTTAGATTATACTTCATGATTAAAATAAGGCAGCTTGCAAAGGAACATCTATTGCCCCAAGATTTGCCTATACTCACAAAAGACAGAGCTGCCCTATTTAGGAAACTGGAGTCTTTGGTATATTATATAAACTATACATAATTTAACCTTTTAACGGAATATTTTAAATCATCCACATAAAAACATATGTACAGTCGCTGCGGAGCAGTCACATTATTTCTGAAGTCATCTTTAAACCTATTTTTCTTTTATCCTGTTTTCTGTAGACACTAATTTTGATTTAAAGTTGTTACAAAACACCCCATTTGAAATCCATGGTAAGATTGTTTCCACCTAATATTAAACCTTCCCTAATAATTTTGGTTTCAGGATAAGACGGGGAGGTCTCTACCTCATTTCTTACACACTTACCAGCGGCATCTGAGTAAGGAGCATAGAAGACAGACATAAAAAAAGAGAAGAAAAAAAAAAACATGAAATGTTGAATGGTAAATTTTTATACATACTGAAATGCTGAGAGTACAGACCATCCTGTATTTGTCTGTCTCTGCAGATCATAACCTGGTTTACGTGTTCTAGTACTGACAGTCTGGTGGAATTTTTTTCTTAAAGTTGGTTCTTATACACCACAAGATGTGTTTATATCAACATTCTAGCTCAGATGAGGACCTTACTTTCAAAGACAATTTGCCAACTGGCCCTGCTTGCTGTGCTTTGCCACTGCATGTGCTGTATTGCTTTAAGAGGTCACTAAACGAGAAGATGCACACTTAGTGCACTCCAAGTACTATGACTGGTCTAATTTGACATGACACTAGAGTTGCTCTAAAATGAAATTTATTTTGATTCTATTTATTATTATTGTTATCATTTATTATGTTTCTATTCTATTACCAAATACAGTTAACAAAATGTATGTAAATTGAATGAGGAAAGGAGGAAGATATATTTAAGGGTAATTCTCTCAAATTACTTTTCCCAAGCTAGGTTCACTAGGTCTGCTCCTTGTGTTCTGCCAAACCAAAACAGTAGACAGTCTGGGAAAGTAGAAATGGATAAAAACCACTGGCTGATTTG
This sequence comes from Pterocles gutturalis, assembly GCF_000699245.1. Classification (NCBI taxonomy): domain Eukaryota; kingdom Metazoa; phylum Chordata; class Aves; order Pterocliformes; family Pteroclidae; genus Pterocles; species Pterocles gutturalis. The sequence goes on from NW_010123031.1 coordinate 87,925, forward strand.
GTCCAGTGTTCTGTACTTTTCTCCTACACTGTTACTAGAGAATGCTAAGCCATGGTTTGGCTTGACAGTTTTCTCCTAGTTATCACTAATGACACTCATGTGGTCCGTGGAGCTAGAAAGAAAGGAGCAATAATAAGACTGTACAAAATAAATACATAAAATACAAAGGAAATGAATACCACAGTGAAGTGGTCTGGAGATGAAAGAACAGAAGAGATTCTGCTAGTGGTCCTCAAATGGATTGAACAGCATCTTTATATTATTTACCACTGCTCATCCACAGTTTTACCAGTTTTCCATGTACGGATTCAAATTCTTGCTATGTGTTATGTGTTTGCCTCCCAGTTCGTAACAGAAATTACATGATAAGAGAGTGCATAGTTGATTCATCCCCCCATCACTTGGATTTTGACAGAAGAGGGAGCTATTATTAGCTTGGAGTTTAAGGAGCAAATGATGAGAGAAGGAATAAATGGTAGGTCTGAAACATGAAAAGGCAGGAAAAGGGGATCAGAACTGAAGGATTAAGGTTTTCCTTACAGTTGCTCTTGATTATATCTTCTAGAACAAAACATTTTAGGATTCAAATTGTACCAGGTCTCAACATCACAATCTGCAGTAAGTTCAGAACCACTCTGTTTTTTCATGAAGGAAATCTACATTATGTCCTCCAAAATGCACAAAATCAAAACATGGGAAGTGGGAACATATTCTCCTGCCAGGTTTTAGAAATATTTTTCCCACTCTCTGTTGCTATGGAAAGCTACAAATCAACAAGCTAGCACCAAAAATATTAAGGAGGGAGAGGAGTTGCAGGCCGCTGGGCTTATTCCCACATGCCTCATTCGGCTGTGAGTGAGCAGAGAGCACTCCTGAGCTGCAGACCTGCAGACCAAGAGAAGGGAGGGAAGGTCCCAGTTTGCTCTCTTGTCACAGTTCTGCTTCTCAACCACTATTTGCAGCAGCTTTCTTTTGTGTAAAATGTACTGTGAAAGCCAAACAAAGAAAAAAGAGATGTGAAAGCTTTTATTTCTAATCTGTCAAGGACTGCTAACCTGTAGCTTTTAGGCAGTTTAAGCCACCACTACCATCTGAATTGAAAATGGCTGCCAGGACACTATTAGGTGTCAGTGCTTTAAAAGAACAGTTACCCTTCAAACTTAGTCCTGGAGCAATATATCAATTATACAAAGAAATCTAGAGAATCATTACTGGAAAAATAGCAAAGTTAAAAGAATAGCCTGCACATTATTTTAATGCCTAAACATAGTCAGTAAGAGACCAGAATAGAAAATTTCCTATCAAGAGATACTGTAAATTTTGGCCATCTTGTTCTGTGGGGTTTTTTCCTGTTCTTATGAAAGCATGGAAGAACAGTAGTTAGACTTAGCTAATTAGACTTAGGAACAGGCTGAAGTAGCTCCAGTTGACACTCTTTTTCCAGGCAGGATAGCAAGTTCCACTATTTCTAGCTAAGAATCAACGACATTATATTGTGTAATACAGTAGTCTATGTCATCATCTATTTATTAATATGTTTAAATACTTAAATTAAATGACTTGTGCCCATCTGACAATGATTTTGGGCAGCTGAGAACTGCAAATCTCATTAACTTTCCAGGTGCTGTCATGAATCTTGCACGTTATTATAAATTCTCATATTTCTGTCGTCTCCTGTAGCATTTTTTGCTCTGGTGGTTATTCCTAGGAGCATGCCCTCCAGAAATGGCACAGTATTAACATGATTGTTTTTATTGTTTATTCTGTAACCTTTACATTTATAAATAGGTGAATGGGTATTGCTTACATATGTCTTTATATCCCTAGGAACGTTTCATGTTGAAGTTATTCAATATGAATTACTTTATTTATTTAATAAATTTATCTTACAGCTGAGATGTCTTCAGTGTTAGAAACACACCTTTCTTTCGGTCAATATTGGGAAAACAGTAATCAGAAAGGATGCATGCCATTATAATGCTTTCAAAAGCCCAACCAGACCCCCTTGTGTTAAATCCATTTGGCTCGTTGCTTGTGTCATGCATGGTTACATGAATCCATATTTGGTTTCATGGAGGGTGTTCTCACACTTCACTGCATTAAGCTGTGGTTTTCCAAACTTGTTCAGACCCACCCTAGGAATCTGAGAAGATTTTTAATGGACATGCATTATTAAAACCATAATAAAACTCTGTATCTTCTTGTTTAAAAGTGCTTAATTGCACTATTTTAGAGCAGTGAATTTTTCAATAATTCTATCTTGCCAGAAATGCTGCATAATTTCATGTATTACCTCTGTGTATTGAAGGCAAAGTTATTGCATTTTACTGTGTATAAATGAAAGCTCCACACTTACTTTTTATCTGTGTTTTCTCCGAACACTTTAATCTGCAAAGATCCTTTCAGATCTGCAAAAGCTCATGCACCTGCACCTGCCGCATCAAATTATTTTTGTCTGTTTTTTTTTGTTTTTTTTTTTTAATAACATGAATCCTCCTGGCACATGCATTGCAAAAATTAACGCAAGAAGGGATATTTTGTTTTCATTCAACAATTTCCATTCCTGCCTCCCAGGGTGATAAAGTACTTTGATATCAAATTTTAATTCTTTTTTTCCCCTCTACCACATGCTTTCATATTACTGAAGCTGATATGTTTGTACTTTGGGACACCAAAAGACTTGCTAATCCTGTTGATGCTTTATTTCCTGGGATTTGAAAGGCCTTTAAATGTCTCCTGCAAAATATAGTATTATCTTGTTTATTTGATTTAAATTTGTGTATGTAAAGTAGTTGTTAATGATGTGACTTAACAATGGACAAGCACTAAATTATTTGATTCAATTTGCATAAGCCCCTAAAAAGCTTTTGGACACTTGTTCAAGTCTAAATTTTATCATTATGAAGTGAGAGGCTCTTACAAGAAAAGATATTGGCACATGCTTGCAGCCATTCCTCTTTAAGCTAAACTGCTTCCAGCGAGAAGCAGTCTCTAATGAGCATTTTTATTCCTGAAACAAGACTCTGTAACACTCACATTGATACTGTCAATTTGTTCATCTAAGGAACAGCAATGCACTAAGTATTACTTGTGCATTTGCTGTTGGGAGAAGCATCTCATGTGAGGAAGGACTTGCTTTTCAATCCTTCACTCGCTGAGAACTGAATATTTGAAGTTAAATACTTTTGATTGGATTAGCAGTTTAGGTGTTCAAATCAATGGGTACAAAGAAGTCTATTTTTCCAAAAGTGCTGAAAATGGGAACTCTGGAAATTGTGGATTTTTTTCAAGGGCACAAACCTGTTGCCAAATTATGGCAAGTGGAATTGCTGCTTACTTGTTTGTATTCAAAAAAAAACCACTACACAATTTTTTGACCAGCAGCTTCTGGAGAAAGAAACGTCCTAGTGAGGGAGCTGTGCTGTTTTGTTTCTATGTCTTTATCGAGCATAATCACCTCAAATTGCAACAGATTACAAACTAATTCTGCTAGAAGTGTGTTTAATTCTGGCATGGTTTTCCAACTCAACAATGTGTGCAACAGCACCGGACTGGTAAGAGAGAGGAAAATCATTTGAGGAACTGTTGGGTTTATTTTGTTCTGAATAAATTTCCTGGGTTTCTGATTCCTATTAAAAATGTTTATGAAAATCTATTAATGATAGTATAGACATGCACATTTTGAAAGAAAGGGAATTGGGGGGGTTTGGGTATGACAAAGTCCAAGTCCTTTTTCACCCTCCAGTATGTTAAAAAATGTGATCTTTGCCAGGTCTTTTTAACATTTCCCTGCCCCCAGTTTGAAAGACACTGTTTCCACATTGTGAATAATTTCTCCCTGATTGGTCATATACATTTTCAGCTCATCCAAGTTGCTTTATGACCTTAATAAATGTACTGTTAATATTATATTCTCTGCAAAAGAAACTATCCATGATGCCTGTAAGCTTGAATCCCTCAAAGGGAGCTTCTTTCATGTTCCCAGTTAATTAAGAGATCTAGTAGACTTGACAAGTTTCACTCATTTGGCAGGAGAAGATTTTATTTTGCATTAATTTGAAGTTGTTTCTTAAACATCATCTTATTTTTCTGTGTCCCTGAGACATTTTTCCACAGTCCTGTTTCTTTGAAATCTTTCATTCAAACTGTCATTGCTTGACAGCCCTGGATCCTTTACTGTGTCTTATCCACAAGTGCAAGTAACTGTTTCCCTGATGAGAAGTAAGCCTATTTTTATTTGCATTACTTAAAAAAAACCCTAGACTAATCATCTGACATTAAGATATACTTCATTTGCAGAAGTTATAATATAATAATAATATCTTCAGCAGCAGAGACTTTTAAATTCAACTACCTTGGTATAAATGAGCAATAATCTCACTGAAACTAGTGTTATTTCTGATTTAACCCTGATGGAGCTCTGATATAACTCTGCTGCAGTACTGCCCTTTTGTCTGAACAGACCACTAATAAGGCATTATATAACAGTGAACTGAGTCCCTTTTTAAATACCTTTGGATAAATTCTTTGTTGTGCGGATGTGCTCTGCCTGTTGCTCTCTAGCATGTTGCTCTGGGAGGAGAAATCCTGGTCCCATATGAACCTTGACAAAATTTGTAGTGGTAAAGTATTTCTCGAACTGGTCCAGAAACTTTACTCAGAGTAGCTGAAATTATCTTTTTATTAAGCACACTGTGTCATCTATATGCTTCACATAATTTGAAGCTGTCCTTGCTTGTATTACTCACAAACCTTACACAAGGCTTTGGAAATAGCTTAGAGCAAGTACTCACTAATACATCTTCACTGTTTCACTGTGGTGGATGTTCCTGTAATCACTGGAGTGACAGAAACATCAAGTGTTTGCAGGGCCATCTACAACCTGAATAATATAAACAGCTTTTCTCACTGATCTCCTGACGCGGCAAAAGAGGTAAAGCCCTCCAGCCTATGTCCTTTAAGACAATCACTCTGAATATAGGGCCAGTAAGACAATAATGCTGATCCATCTCATTTGCCTAAAGGTTACTATATTCAATAATGCTGATCCATCTTGTTTGCTTAACGGTTGCTATATTCTCAGTGAAAAATATCAAGTGGCTGTGGATAGTGCTGTACTTTGCTTAAAAATATCTATCCTACCTTGTGTCTGTGTTCACTCTGGGTCATAGCTGGGCCTCACGCAGGGAGGCTGGAGCAGAAAGAATGTATGCACAAACATACACGCTGCTTCTTAAATTTCAGGTATATTTAACACAATCAAGACTCCACAATAAGCTTGATGATACCTTTCTTCTCTATGGCTTAATTTAGATAAGATGAATGTTATGACCTGCATTTTGATGGACTATTTGATTTACCTAGTCTATACAACAAAGCATCGGTTTTGTTCTGCACATTCCTGTGGGTCTGAAGCATTCATTCCCCAGAAGTCCACACTCTGGAAATTACTAGCATGCTAGGAACATGACAGATTTGTCACAGAAGGAGATTATTTCTTATGTCAATATATACTTACAATCCTATGGGTATTTTTCTTCTTTTTATTTTTTTTTTTTTAATCAATAGACAGGTAATATCTTTTTGGTGGCTCTTTTGTAATCCTTTAACAGCATTGTTCTGTTTTATTAACAATTGCTAGGGTATCTGTATAGTCAGGTTAGCATTATCTACTGTAGCATTGTTTCAGAAATGTTTTAATGTTTGTTGACATTTTTTGAGCAGTTTCCATTGTAAAGATCAGTTAATACAGTAATGGCTAAGTTTACTCTGAATTACTGAAAGAGATGCTCAGAACAATATCACGTTGTTACCTTCCCCAGAGTTAATAAGATGTAAATTTACAACATTAAATAGGTCTCCACATTCAATACTCATGACCATAACAGGCAATTCTTGATTCCTCTTGCATCTGAGAAATAATGTGTATTTATTAATGCAGCACTTTCACATGTGACTACCTCACTTCATAAAACACTAGTGATTTGCTTCATAAAGCATTTCTTCACAGTCTATGTGAAAGCAGTCTAGTTTTGTTTACATTACTAGCTGAGGGAGACCTTGAAAACAGTTTTATGATTTTTCAAGGCCCATCACATGTATACTTTCTGTACAGCTGTTCACCCACTGTCTTATCTACTCAAGAAAGACAAATTTTTTTTGTTGTTATTGAAAAATAAGGCACAATTTGAAATAAGAAGATTAATGTAGGCAAAACTAAAAACTTTTTTTATTGAACTCTCTTTGAATTTTAAACTGTATTGACATTTTTAAAAATTATTATTGCAATGGTATAGCTTTAATCAATTTTAAATTACCGTGCTACACTACTAGGATGTTTTAAATTACATGACCAGACTTAAAAGATTAATTAAGGTTAAAACACCCTTATCTACCTGTGCATTTCATTTTATGACTTACATAAACCATATCATAGAATCACAGAATCATAGAATGGTTAGGGTTGGAAAGGACCTTCAAGTTCCAACCCCCCTGCCATGGGCAGGGACACCCTCCACTAGACCAGGTTGCTCAAAGCCTCATCCAGCCTGGCCTTAAATCCCTCCAGGGATGGGGCACCAACAACTTCCCTGGGCAACCTGTTCCAGTGTCTCACCACCCTCACAGTCAAAAATTCCTTCCTAATATCTAGTCTAAATCTGCCCTCTTTCAGCTTATAACCGTTACCCCTTGTCCTCTCACTACAGTCACTCATAAAGGGTGTTTCCCCATCCCTCCTGTAGGTCCCCTTCAGGTACTGGTAGGCTGCTATACCTTGTAGTATCTCATATTCACTTAAAAAATGGTTATCAAGTTTTGCTGCTGGATCTTCTTTACTAAGTGATCTGTAACAATAAACACACCAGAAGGGAACCAAGTCACTTTTCATGCAGTCTCATATAAAAAATAAAAGAAAATTAAGAGCCTTCAAAATGGTATTTGGAGGAGTACTAAATGTAGATGGAGGTCATCACAGAGCACCCAAGCTGCACATAAAGGTTGGCAAAAGTAGATATGTAACTTGTCGGGTAATCTTTTAGTCTTTACGATCTGAGAAAATGTTGAAGGGATGAAAAGGAGAGGTACCTTTCACATGTACGTTGAATACACACTGTGGAGGGCAAGAGCAGAGAAAGGTCTGAGCAGCCCTTAAGGTATTGACAATAATAGTCACTTGGTCTTTCTTGGGTACACAGTATCTTATCACACACATCTCTTCAGGCATCCCATGCTTCAGGAGAGTTTATGCTTGTGCTCCACTGAAAGGAGTGTTATTGGAATATCAGTGCATCCTTCCTCTGGATATTCATTAATAAAAGAGGTTTTCAGGTTTGGAGTGGAAATGAAAGAAGGGAAGAAAGTCAATTTGAGCAAAATAGATCCATGCAAACTTCTTCCACATGTCCCAGACAGAGCAGTGTGACAGCAGACAGTTTGCTAGCTGTACAGCTTTCAAATTAAAAGTTCTTTAATGAGGCCAGGATTTGGTTTTATATTACATCATATCAGTGAGAGTTTTCTCAGTATGTTGAATGTGAACAGGATTTGAGTCATTTCCTCACTAAATGGCAATGATGAAAATTAAGTGAATAGGTCTCATAATCTCCTATTTGCCAGTATCTGAATACCTAATTGATTCAGATTCTGAATACATAATTGTAAGCTTGTGGAATATAGTAGGGTGCATGAATCTGCTAGTCTTAAAGTCAACGTGACTAGTGTCTTCTGAATCATTAAGGCCAGATGTGCTCTATAGTTATAACTGATCATGTTTCTCTGCAGCGCTGAACTGTGTATTATGAGTGAATTCAGATACAAGCAAATGTGAGAGAATTGGAAAGAACAACTTATGGCTAACTTCAGGAAATATATTTCTCATTTTATGTCCTCACCTGAATGTGTCTTCTCATGCTTCGGCTGGTTATTGTTCAAATTCTGACCATTGTTGCATGGGTACATGTCATGGTTTTGAAAAGCTGGCTGGCAGCCAAACGCCACAACCACTTGCTCACTCTGCCCCCCCTCCCAGGGATGGGGGAGAGAATTAAAGGGGTAAAGGGAAAAGGAGAATCGAGGGTTGAGATAAGAACCATTTAACAAATAAACTTCAATAATGTTGAAGATAATTATTATTATAATAATAGTAATATATACAAATGCACAAATGAGTGATACACAGTGATACTGCTCACCACCCAATGACCAAGGTTCAGTCCATTCCCAGCCAACAATCCCGGAGCAGGAAGAGTCCTGAAACTGCAGTCCCAGAACAGAGATAAGAACCCAAGTGTCCAAGAGACCAAGATGGCCCTGAGAGAGGAGCGACTCAGAGGGATACAACCCAGAGAGAGAGTGGGGGAACTTCCAGATAAGCCCTCACCTATATACTGGGCATGATGTGCATGATATGGAATACACCATTTGTCCAATTTGGATCTCTAATCCTAAACCTAAATTTGGATCCTAGGCTCGTGGTTGGGACTATGCTCCCTCCCAGCTTCTCCTGCACCTGCAGACACTGGCACAGCAGAGAGGATGAAAAGTCCTTGGCTGTCCTGGCAGCATCTACAAACATCAGTGTGTTATCAACCTTCTCCTCAGCACAAATCCAAAACACAGCCTCATAGTAGCTACTATGAAGGAATTTAACTCTGTCTCATCTGAAACCAGGACACACGTAAGAATTTAATCTAGTAACTTTTTGTCTGTGTAAGAATAAGTTTTGCTCTGGTTTTCCATTTGTTCACAAAAAAATGATTGCTGTGATTTTTTTACTTAGCTTATGATTTCTCAACCTAGACAGATTGGTCGACTCTATCCTTTACAGTCCAAACAGAACGTAACTTAATCTATGATATAAATTTTATATCTGTGCTGCTGGAGAGCTCAAGCTTTCATTTAAGTAAAAAAAAAAAATTAATATTGCTGTACATGAGATGAAAATATTTTGATCTGACAGTATCAAAGATGCCTTAGATTTCCAGCAAAGCCCAGGAGGTTCACAGTAAAAGATGCTGCTTTTCTTTTTTTTTTTTTTCCGACTACTTTTTTCCCCTCCCAAAATAGGCATATTCTTCATACTAACTACACTTTAAAGTGTTCAATAAATCAACAGCTGCTAGTACACAGAGATTTATGAAATAGGCAGAACTGGAGCAATTTTAAAAGGCTAGATTGTACCTTCTAAGTGGCTTGTGAAAAACTTCATTTGTCCTCAATTTATACTCAGTGAAAAAAAAAAAAAGTCAATGAAAGACTGGATATTTAGTTTGGTCTTAAAAAAAGTCTTGGGAGACTTTGTAGCAGTGAATTTGGAGTCATTAAACTTCATTCTGTTTTCTTAAAGAGGGAAGAAAATGCCCTGAGTAGATTCTGACCTAAGGCAACCTCACCAAGGCTCATGGTACTTAGGAATAGTGAGAAACCTAATGAAGAGAAATGCATTATAGATCACAAAGTGATTTTTTTTTCCAAATCTTCCCAGTCTGAGTGTCTGTTCAACTTCAAAGACTGTCTGTCTTCAAGACAAGAAACTAGGAATTTACAATTGAAACTAGGGGACTACTGTTTTTATCCCTAGGAATCTTGGAAAAAGAGGAAACTGGTGATGGTTCTGAGGGTCTAGCTGCAAGACTTAATTGCTGAGAAAGAATAAAAGGCAGTGCTTAAAACAAGGAAGGATCCTACCATGGAAATGAAAGTACCACAATAAAGGCACCCTACTGGTCCTAAAGTGAAGACAAAGAACATACAGGCCAAGGGTGGTCCATGAGCCACGTACTCAGCGTTCTGGCCCTGTCTGGCCACTGTGGGCTGATAAATGTCAAAGCAACATACTTTATGATATCTGTGTAGTGATTATAGCTGTTGATAAAACTATGTCAGGAAAAAAAAAAAAGGTGCTTATTTGGCATATTCCTTCAGGAGGAAGTCAAGTCTCAGAATTCAACAGCTTTATTCCTGCATTTAAATTTGATGATAAAATTGTTGCTATTTGACCAGGCAAAGTATCAGCCTCTTCAATATGTTTCTTTGTTTGCTTGTTTCTCTTTCTTAAGCATAAATAGAGATGAAGATTTCATTTCATTAAACTTGGAACACTTTCCATCCAGCTTTTAGACCAAAAATATCAGCAATACATTCCTGTTCCACTGGAAAACAGTTGCTAACAAAGACCCACATTTTATCTGGGAATCTCACGGTGTTTTTCAAACTGAGTTTAGTAGTGTACAACATAGGGGCAGCTTTATGTAGAAAGGTAGAGGGGGAAAAAAAAGCCTTTTTCCATCCACATGACTTTCAAAAATCTGTAAAGACTGGAATAGGTGGCAGATGCACCTATGTGCCTTCCATTACAGTTTCTAATGATAAGGTAGCAGAGAGGACTATGTTCAGGATGCTAGAACCTCCTGCCCCAAAAGCACTAGATTGAGTTGAGACTAACTAGCAGCTGCTAGAGCATGATATTATGCTATACCAGCAGTGGTTTCTGAAAGGTGCAGGGAATCTCCACCCAGTTACTGACTGTTTATTTGGCATCCCTCTGTTTCAAAATGACCTGAGAAGCAAAACAAACTTTGATTATACCATTTTCTGTCTTAGTGAATTCTTGCTGGAGGATCCTTGAAAGGGAATTAGTTATCTGCAAGTTCCAAACACCTGCTCTGTAGGAGTTTAGTGTAACCTGATATACAGTAATAGTTTTGGTTTTGGGTTGGTCTTTTTTCCTACTTTTATTTATTTTGAATATTATAGAACTTTCTTATAAAATCTATAAAAGTCAATTAAATTCTTACAACTAATGGATATCATCTACCAATATACAGAGTTAAAACGAAGTGCTGAGAGACCAAGGTTTAGAGTGTAAAAATTAGTATTTTCTTTACATATAATATTAATGCTCCAACTTTGTCACTATTTGTAAACACAAGAAGCAGTTTTTTCCTTCCAGAAGCCAGCATATTTTTTTAGGTATGTCACTATATTCACTGAACATTCAAGTTAACATGCAAATGTAACTCCTCATTTATTGGGTCCCTTTAAGGTGGGCATCTTTCACCATGTGAAGAGGCACTATAGTAGTACTATACACAGTCTGTATAGTAGATCAGAGCAAATAGCTAGGAATAACTAGACTAAGCATGAGTATGCTTAGCATCTCCAGTACAGGCATCTGATGAGTCTGCTGACCAGACAATCACTATTCTGGTGGGAAAGAGACAGACCCTCCTTAGTCCTTTGAATGGGATAGTTCTTGATCTTTTTGAGTTTTCATTTTTTGATTTGTTGCTTCTTTTCAGCATTTCACACCTTTTCATATCAATATTTTTCTCTGAGTACCTGAGTTGCTACTAGCATTTCAACTATTTCACCTCTGTCTTTGTTTTCATTTTTCTCAAGAAAGTCTTGGCTCTAGCTTGTATCCTCTCTCACAGCTCAATAATTTTTCAGTAAAGCTGAGCCAAGGCCATATAACTGTGCCATACAAAACTGGGCCATGGGCTACATACAGCTAAACCCCTTTGCCACAGATTGCATAGAGTGCAAACACAGTTCTGCTGGAAAAGTTATGACTTAAGAGTGGGACAGGTATTGCACGCACTTCTGAGATAATCTTAAGGTCAGTTATATCAAGGGTAAAGATTTATGTTTACCTACATACTTTAGCTTTTACTTGATGTAATCTAGTCCGGAGACAATCTATGGATGCTTAAATGCAGTACATACATAGAACAGAGGAAATGTGTCATCATTAAGGTCTCCAGGATGGACAGTGTGTTTTTCTGAGAAGTTATAATTTCTTTTAACTTTTTTTTTCATCCTAGTGGCTGCTCGATACTGAGAAAAAAATGCTAATATTCTCAACAAGTGGTAGCCGAAGCATCAAAAATATATTTGACAAATGAACACAATGTTATTGTGTGATTATTAATGTGAAATTATTTTATGTCTATATATAGAATTGCACATCCGGAATTGGTTGAATAAACATTTTTATGTAAAAAGATTTAAGGTAACACTTTCTGAAGACATACCTCCTTAAAGTTTAAGCTTAGTTACTTATACATTAGGTTGAATTGTCTCCTAATACTTATTTAAAAGTGTTTCTGAAGGGTTTTTCTAGAATATAAGGCTAAATAGCAGGTAGATTTGCTAGATTCTGAGAGTTTAGATTATACAATACTGTTTGTTTGGGGCACCCATAACTACCTTTGCATGACCTGAAATATTAGATTGAAATATAGCTTTCTCCAAAAATCTGAGAACAGTTCTGCATCTTCTGCATTGGCCATGAATAACTCTACTGTACACAGTTCATATTAAAAACATTTACAAAAAAATTATGTTGAGAGCTGGGGCTGTTACCCACTGTCTACATTCATCAATGAAAGGCCCATAAGTAACTAAATTCTGTTTACCTGGAATTTGTGACTATAATTCTCTTTTATTACTGAATTCAGACTGCCCCAGAACCTGTAGCAATAATTTTTTGCCTTTCTTTGAAATATTCTTCTACATCAAATAGCCTCCCTTCTCTTATTTTGCATGTCCTGGTTGAAATAATATGTTCTTTCACTGTCTTCAGGAAAAGGAAAGAGGTAGCCTTTGTGACCATGTGCTAAAGAAGAGTGGGAAAGCATTTAGTTCACAGGTTGTAAATGTAAAGACTTTTTTTTTTCTTTGTTCTGGTCTTTATTTTGCTATATTGCCAGCATAATTCTTGAATAACAAGAAAAAGTAACTAGAGCTGGTCTCACCTTTTCTGTTGGTGTTTGACATTCTCATTTTTGTTTGTGACAGTCACAGACAGAACCTCCACTGACCCGTGGGAATATACTTTACATGCACTTTTGTGGAGAGAAGATACTAATATTATTATAGTGGTTTGACAAGAGTTTAAACATTAGATCAATCAATTTTTTGTAGTGTAAATGAGTACATGTTAAGCTGAATGCTTAGTTCTTCAGGAAGGAGCATGTTATGTTTTCATTATATGTGTAACTTCAGATCATCCATGTTTTCCCCAGCTATTCCTGGATGACCACTGAAGAGAACACCTTCCTGCACCTGCTTGGATGGACACCATACTCTCAGGACAGCCTGCTGAGAGTGTCTCTCAGTGATTCTTCTTCCCTTGTGTCACTAAAAGTTTCCAGGATGTAAAGCTGTTTGCCAAATTCTTGAGTGACTGACATTTACACTTGTCCCTAAATTGCATGGGTTATTAGTATTTATTTCTGAGGAGAGACTTGAATGTCACATTATAAAGAGATACTTACATTACATGCAGGAAAGGGTGTTGCAGATACTGATACTTTTTAGTAAACAGGGAAAGGGTTCATCCACTGGGAAAAGATAGGATAGAATAGAAAATACTGCATGTCAAATTCAGTTCACTGCTCAGTGATTTTAACATTGTCACATCCTAGGGACCTTGGGATCAATAATATTCATAATCTGATTTCCAGAATAATTTTTTCTCATATGCAAACATCACCAAATCAGTTGTCATTTACAATTCAGCATTTCTGCATAATGCCCGAGAAGCTGAGCAATAATTAAACAGACTTCCTCTCTCCTAATTTTTGACCTTGAGAATTGAAAGGACAGAATCTGGAATGGTGGATCTCTGTGGTGAGTTCCTGCTTAGCAGCAAAAGAACAAATTGATCTCTGATCTAAGTCTCTTAGTCTCTCTATTCAAAGACATTAGTATTATTGGATTCAAACCACATCACTGCAGGAGCAAATCTTGTTCTGGGGACATCATAAAATCTGAATGCTGATGCAGAACAAAATTTTGAGAAGAATGCAAGTTGACTAAAATACCCACAGAACTAAATCTGAGCACCTTTCTCTGCCAAGAATACCAGCATTTTATTAGCTTAAAAATTTTTGATTTTCTTCTTCAGGGTAATAACTACATTTCAGACGAGAACATGATAGTAATGTTGATATGTGTAAGTATAAGCTGTGTAGTAATACAGAATCACATTTACATGTAGGCTAAAAAGAACCTTGGACATGTGTAGACACTCTAACCTCTCCTTTGACTTGACATTATTATTTAGATGATGTCATCCAAAGCAGTTTCCATGTATCTGGGAAAAATGAGACTTTTCCAGTATTTTAGAGATTTTTTTCCCCACCTTATCAAGGATATCCTATCTGGGACATCAGTTGTCCTGGGTTCAGCTGAGACAGAGTTAACTTTCTTCATAATAGCTAGTAAGAGGCTGTGTTTTGGATTTGTGCTAAGAAGAAAGCTGATAACAGTGATATTTACCGTTGTTGCCAGGACAGTCCAAGGTCTTTTCAGCCTCTCCACTGTGTGGGCACAGGAGAAGCTGTAAGGGAGCACCACCCAATTGCTAGTCTGGGATTCAATCTTACGTTTAGGATCGAGACCCAAAGTGGCCAATAGTCTATTCTATATCATACATGTCATGCCCACTATATAGGTAAGGACTCTCCAGAAGCTCATCCTTTCTTGCTCCAGGTCAGCTCTTTTTCCAGGTTGGCTCTCTCGGGGTGGTCCCTCTCCCGAGGCCATCTCCGTACCTTGGTCAGCTCTTGGTCTGGGATGCTCAGGCTGTTTTCTCTGTTCCAGGAGTGTGGTTTTGGGACTCTCCCTGCTCCAGGATTGTAATCAAGGAAGAAGCTGAGCCTTGGTCATCGGGTGGTGAGCAGTATCACTGTGTATCACCCATTTGTATATTTGTATATATTATTATTTTCAGTATTATTGTAGTTTAGTTATTAAATTGTTCTCATCTCAACTCATTCGTCTTTTTTCCCTTTACCACTTTAATTCTCTCCCCCATCCCCAGGAGGGGGGAAGGTGAGTGAGCAGTTGTGTGCGGTTGGCTCCCAGACAAGGGTAAACCTATCATATCTATCTACCACTCAAGACCTAACTAGACTACTTTTTCAGAGCTAACTTGACTTTTTTTCCAAGATGATGGAGCACTTTACAAAGATTTCTGTCACCACAGCTAATGCTGCTCTAAACATTAAAGCCAGCTACTCTGCTACATGAGGGGGAAGCTGCTTATCTTCTGATTCTAACACAGCTGTTTTAATCTTATTTTCTTCTGAGAGCCTGTTCCTGAATCTTCTGCTTCTTAGGAAAGCTTTCTAGGATTTCTAAAATTCAGAAATAACATCTTATTTAAACACACCCCAACCATAAACAAAAAACCCCACAACATCTGAGATCTAAAAAGTTCTGGTTTTATTTTTTTTATTTTGGTCTTAAAGTTCTCATGTACCAATTAAAACACTTAGAACAAATACAGTCATGGACAGCAGAAGCTGAGGGACAAATTCTCCTTGGCTTGATAAGAGTTCATTTTTATAAATAGTGGAGTCTCAAATACAGAATCATTGCCCTGTTAAAAGGCAACAAAGAGGGGAAAACACTCTTCATTCAGTAATGTCTTGAGGTATTGCAAACCCATTCAGAAATGTGTTGAGGCACAAAATGCAAGCTACTTCAACAAGCATTGTTTTCACTGTTGTCTAGCATCCTGCCCTCAAGAAAACGAAGCACTGTGGCATGTAATTGTTGCCTGAGTCTTACTTCAGGTTTCACAAAAGGATATTTTGTATGACAGTGGGAAATTTCAGCACTCAGACAACCAAGAGGAAAATACATTTTCTCTTACTAGGGTTTTAATTTGGAAATTAAAATCAAGCCAGTAGAACAAGATTGAGGCTCAGCTTTCCAAAGAGATGATCCTTCTTGAAGGACAATACTGCTTCTCTTTAGAATATCTGCCTATGCAGATCCTTATCATAGACCAGTGAAATTTTGAATGCTTTCATCAGTCATTTCTTCTGAAGTAGCATGTGCATTCAGTCTGCTCTTCCTCTCCCAAGATACATAAATCATAGAATAATCCCTGTTGCTAATCAGTTCATTTTTGTTGCGTCTGACAACATGAGGAATAACCCAGAGTCTGTTAAATTACAATACTTAAGGTTTGTACGTACCTTTTCTCCTGGTCTTTTTCATTTGGTACTTTGATTTCACCATATATATGTTGAGGTTTCTTTGTGGTAATTTTTTCCCTCTTTTTTTTTTTTTTTTTCTTCATGAGAATCGTATAAAAAATTATCTTTCTCTAGGTAACTAAGGTTAAGAAATAATCTTGCTCTTATGGAATCAAGGTTTGTAGAGTGCATCTTATTTCAGAAGATAGTAAGGAGTAAAGAAACAATAAAAGAGCCCTCAGAAAATAGTTTTCATTGGTTGAGCATAGTTACAAAAACAGTTTCTATACAGTCTTATTTCAACAACTGATTAGTGACTGATTAATTCAGAAAAAGTTGTCACAGCTTTTGGGCAATGGAGCCAGTTGCCAACTGTTTTCCTCAGCTGTTTTCTAAGGAATAACATTAATAAATCTGATCTTACTCCATCTCAGACAGTGGAATTAATAGAAGTTTATTCTAGGCTCACAGGTGGCTAAAGCCACAGGAAAATTGTTTCATACCGTCTTTCAACTGAGAACAGAGCGTCAGAACTTATCTTTGGTCATTGGTCAAACTGAGCCTCAGGTTATTTGGACAGTTGGTTCACAGATTTTCTCAACACTATTTATTCAAAAAGTCTGTAAGCTGTTTACAAGCCCAGCTGGCAGAGTATGAGCCTTGGAGTGAACTCTGGCATGTATATTTTTCTCTTTTCAGTGGTGCACAGGTTTGTGAAATGCATGCCAAACAGTTCTGTTTTCTATCCCAGTATCTGATGCTTCAAAGACCTGATAGTTGGAGTACCTGTAAAGCAAGCTCCTTTTGATCACCAGTAGGTAACTACATAATGATTTCTACTGGATGCTGAAAAAATCACACAGAAGAGCTATAGCACAGAAGTGCAGTAAGAAAGTAATGTTTAAGATAAACTTCCAGAGAGGAGTAAAACCAAGCCATTTTGTCAAGAATGTAGTGTCAATGTAGCTGACAGTGATAGTCAAAGAATCAGTGGACTAGCTACACAGAAAGTCTTCATCATTCTCATCATCCCATCTATAACCTCTAAAGAACTCAGAGTTGAACAAAGTTTTCAGGAGTGGCCCATTGCATCTGGTAAAAACTAGCAGAATCACGGACTGCTCTGAAGGAGGTATCAGTCAGAGCACCAGAGCTGCAGTTTACTTAGTCATATAGTCATGTTCACCTGGCATATATTTTCCCATTGTTTCTACCAGTTCCAAGTCTTACAATATACCATACACTTCCACACCTAAAAGCAGGAGCTTACCAGCCAAGTTTTTCAGCTGAGGCACTTGATAACAGCTGCCTCTTGTAAAAAAGGCTTAGTCATTACTGCAACATCTAAGGAGACTGTTCACTAATTCTATGAAACCCTTGCATCTGCATTGGCATTAATTCCTCTTAGAAGGGGAATCTCTTTGTAATATGATAAGGATTGCAAAAAATTTTGCATATAAAACCAGAACTGGCTCTTTCCTATAAGTGTTTATTTGATTATGCTGCATTAATTACATAATATGTAACAACTAGGCATAAATTAAACTATCAGTGTTGTTGAAATTAGACACCATTAGTCTCATCTTACTCTTCTGGAACACTGCCCTTGCTGAGTTAGGATGCGAATGCAAAGAAAAGTCAGTTCTTCTTGTTAGTACTGGTAGTGTGATAGTTGGTCTGAGCTTCAGGGTGTATAGGTCAGACATCTACAGAGATGTTTTCTAAAATGATAAAATGAGCCCAGTGAAATTTCAGAAGGAACGTGTAATCTGAGAAAGGCACTAGCTAACGAACCTAGAGTTTGTCCAGCTCAGCAGCAGGAAAGACATCAAGTTTTAGATTCTTCCAGAAGACTTGAGACCAACAGGTGTCCTGCAGAAACAGCAGAAAGGCTGGACAGATTTTTTTTTTTTTTTTTTTTTTAGTAGGAAGGAGGAGCAAGGGACGATTTTCACCTCTCCACCCAAATGTTAGAAATAAAGCCAGAAGACACCAAGAGCAAAATCAGCAGTGGTATTTGTAGACTAGGTACTTATTTGCTCACACTTTACCTGTATAGCTGTGTACTTTATCTTGGAGAGGAACTTACCTACTTTGTTTTTCCCTTGTATAAACTGAGTTATTCGAGATATTTCAGGTCATTTTCTAAAACAATTTTCAGTCAACTTACTTGCACTTTATATCTACAGATGCAAAAGATTGTACAGCGCCTCCTTCTACCCTAGACATCAGACACACTCCAGACTTAGGTTAGTATTTCTGTAGGCAAAAACACCCATACATGCAACATAATAGGTTTTGGTGGAGTTGTGGTTCAGTATCTGAATCTGACTGGATCCCTGGAGTATTTGAACTACCTTTTGAAAGAAACAGGCTCGTCAGTTCTGGAAACACAGGATGAAGGTAATTGCCTGTTTAAGAGCATAGAGAATACCCCCATGTTAGTGCTATACCCTGAGAGCTGTCCTTTGGGGAAATTAGATAGTTATTTCATCCAGAACTAAAAAATCTCACCAGCAAGAATTAAAACTCTTACTTTTACAATCAACTGAACTATCAGTGAGAAAATTAATGAGAAAAGTCTCACATCTGACTCATTAATTTCCTTTCTAGAATAATACAAAGTTTTCATCTAAAACTTCATCATGACTCACAAAATATGTTTGCATCTACTTGGGAAAAGGAGGTGTATTGCATTTGCATGCCAAGGTGTGGGTAGTGGGGGGCTACAGGAGTGGCCTCCATGAGCAGTGGCCAGGGCTCTTCCATGCCAAACACAGCCAGTTCCTGTCATTTCCAACAGACCTACCACAGCTCAGCCCTTCAGGCATGTGCAGAGGTCTTGGGGAAAATATTTCTAAGAAAGGGTAGAAAATTCTGCACAGATGGAGAAGGGAACAAAAAGTGTGAAAAACAGAAGAGGGAACACCAAGGTCAGAGAAGGAGGAGAAGGAGGAGAAGGAGGGAGTGCTCCCTGCTGGAGCAGATGTCCACACTGCAGCCCACAGAGGACCACATCAGGGCAGATATCCACACTAAGAGTTGTGGAGGACCCCCTGCTGCAGCAGGTGGGTATGCCCTGAAGGAAGGTGCAGGCCATGGAAAGTCCACACTGGAGCAAGGGAAAAGGATGAGGAGGAAGGAACAGCAGAGAGGAACTGCCATATATTGACTGCAACTCCCAATTCCCCATTGCCTCTGAGATGCTGGGCAGGATGGGGGGGAGGGAGAGGAGTCAGGAATGAAAGTTGAGCCTGGGAAAAAAGGGGATGAATGAAGTGTCTTCTCTCTCTGTTTCTCACTATCTACATATATTTTAATTGGCAATAATTTACATTAATTTTCCCGAGTCTAGTCTGCTTTGCTTGTGGCAGTAACTGGCTAAGCAACCTTCCTACGTTTACTTTCACCCATGAGCCTTTTCATGTTATTTTCTCCCTCTGCCCTGTTTGGGAAAGGTGAGCGAGTGAGAGGCTGGGTAGGCATCAGGTTGCTATCCAAAGTCAACTCACCACAGGAGGGCTGACATGTTCCTGCAAACATCTTTGCAGGAAGATAAAGCTTATGTCTTCCTAGGAGCATCAATAATATGAACAGAACTATTTCTTGCACTTGGTACACAAAACACAGTGGAAAAGTTTTCTGTGATCTTTTATCACCTAGATTCGTCCTACTTAACTTTAAGCACTTAATTGAGGTACCTAAGTTAGAAGCTTAGTCACCGCAGTCAGTGAAAAGGAACAGGTGCCTTCAGAGGAGTATTTAAATCTGTAATTGGGAAAAAATTCACTCTGGAGGTGTTGGGCTCTCACCATTGATTACAAAAGACACAATAGACAACTGCATTCTTAACAAGGTGTTTCAGTTAAGTATTTCAAGTTAAGCAGGATGAACCACAGTGTCCACAGCTGAGGACTTCCAGTATGTCCTGGTTTCCATCAAACCACAACACAGCACTTGATCTTTCTTCTACAAAAGGAGACCCTGGTAATAATACTTTATAATCAGCTTTTAATGTATTGCTCACACTAGCTATGCAGTTTATTTTAAACTTCCATTCACAATTGAAATGTCCCTTTCTCCTTAGTGTGTGAGAGTATTTTAACATTCAATATTTTTGGACTCATGGTTTAATGTAGATGGAGATTTTGTCATTGCAGTTCTTTTTTACATATGCTATGCTTCCCAGCTAATATTTCTTTCAGATGAAAGCATTACTGAAATGTTTTTGGTTTAAATTATGAAAACTATATAAAAAAGGTTTAGAGGAACCAGTCCAGTCCTTTGTGGTAGTTTGGCTTCTCTCCAATGCATGCTCTCTGTGGCCTTGCCTCTAATTCATCTGGTTTGTTTTCAGGTTTTCTCTAGACAAAATATTGCAACAGGAGATTTGCAATGGACAGGCAAAAGCCAGACTTTATACAAAAAGTGCAGGATACTACCCCCACCTGTCGCCAGGAAAAAATAGTTAAGGCTAGGTTGTCTGCTGGTAACTTTGTTAGTATCTTCGACATAAAAAAAGTTTTACATGCAGCAAAGCAAAAAAAAAAAAAAAAATTAAATATATATATTCAGTACTGTATTTCAAATTAAGCCTTACCTGGAGCCATTTTTGTGCTTGAACATCAAGTGGGGGAAAAAAAAAAAAAAAAAAAAAAAGATAAAAAAGATGAAGTCAAATCTGTAGTTATTCCTGAAGAAAAATATCACAATAAGAGACATATGTACTAAGTAAGATACACACATTTGTACCAGAAGCGCCTAGGTATTGTGGTAATAGCTAACTATGTTGATCGTGAGATATACTTACATTTTGGCAACTGGAAAAAAATGGTTCTCGTGAGCAGTCTTATTTTAATATACTTAATGTGAGGCACAAGGTGGTAACTATTATTGCATTTTTTTCTACAGTCTCACCAGCCACTCACTTTGGACCATAGGCTTTTGAACATACTTGCTGTTCTCTTACCTGGTGATATAAAGGTCTAGGTTTTAATTGATATAAAATGTAGGTGAATGAAGAAAGACATAATTACCAATTAGAAACATGGAAATGTCTATATGTGGTTTGTAAAAAATCAGTTGTCTGCTTTGAGTAGCATAATCATTTTAATAACTTTAAGGAATAAAAATTCTGGAGGCTTCTTTTCTTACTGACCTGTATGGAGTTAAGCTTTTTAACCAGTGCTTTAAAACTTATTTATTTTGGCATTTTTACTGAATTGAGCTCCCCTGTCTCTCTGATTCCATCATTGATTAGCTGTTATCTTGCAAAAAGGCTGTAGCTGTATATTAAAGACAGGAGCCACAGCTTGAAAAGAGACACTTAATTCAGTTTTTGTCCCAGTTGTGTATGCTAATAAGGCAATTTGCAATATGTATGATATTAAAACAAGTCAAAACAGCCCTCTGAATCTGACAAACCAATGTGTTGTTGAGAGCTGGTTGTGCCTCCAAAATTAGGTGCTAATCAGTTTTTCAGCAAATGCGCAAACGCCTGCGGAATTCTGAGACCATTGAACAAACCCCTGACAATAAAACAGCAGTACAAACAACTTCTGTAGAAGTTGAATACCCATTTTTATTGAGTATTTCATCTAAGATATAAATACAAATCCAATGGTATAGTGTATAAATACATACCCTAAAAAATATCAGGGAAGCAGTATGGGGTGTTCTGATGAAGGAGGATGTGACCAGTCCCTGTTTTGCCAGTTCAGTCACAGTGATCACACACACAGTGCTGGAGGGCCTCTTAGATGTATGTTACAGGTGCTTACACGACCTTGCATGATGATGTTATTTTGGAGTCTCCTTGTCTGACTTAGAATCATGAGTCTGCTGAAGTCCTGATAGTCCTAAAGGTCACTAGTTCATAAAAAAGTCCAAACTATCGAAACCTTTAATCATGCCATGCTGAGATATTTTTGTCCAAATTTCCTTTTGTTCCATGTGTACAACATGATATTTATAACAATGCAGTGTGATTAGGCACATTTTATAAATGTTGTAGGTTGTTTGAAAAATGTCTGTGTTTTTTTTTCCCCATGATTCTTCTGATGTAGCTGTCTTGAACCAGGCAACAACATTGCATTTTCACTCTATAGCCCACCTCTCAATGCTGCTAATCAGTCACACATAC
>NW_010123031.1:110073-149194 GCF_000699245.1 Pterocles gutturalis
TGAAAGCCTTTTCCTTCACCATGGAGCTGGCTTATGTTGTCTAGACTTAAAAATTGCTTCTTTGACACTCCTAAGAGAAGAAGGAAAACTGAAACAAGAAAATTACAGCAGGAACAAGTTGCACCAGCACTAAAGCTTTATTGTAATACAATGAAATTCTATCATCAGGCAAAGAAAAACAAAGAACTGGTATGAAAAGCAGTTTAAAACTTGTGTATCATCACTGCCCTTCCTCAAGGGATTACAACATGAAAAGGGGTAAAAGAATACATTTGCATTGTTTTTTTGTGTTCTTGGAACAGAAACTGGTTATGTGAATGGCTTCTTGAGGAAATAATAATTGACTTGGAGCCTTAAGAAGCAAAATTTCTCCGGTGCAGCTGCTGTTTCATTTTTAGAGAAGGATTAAGAATACAAATTGCCTAATAAGGAGGAAAATCTTTTCTGTTAAACTTGGTTTACTCCCTCTTGTCACAAGGGAAGCTGAAAATGGTTAGGTTCCTCTTAAGAAAAAAATCTTAACCATTTTAAAACACATTCCTGTGCCAGGAAAATAGCATGCAGTTTTCAACTTCTTGTTGCATGGCACTAAGGATGATCATGTTTTACCTTTCCTCACGGTTGAGACCAAAGGCCTACCTATATCAGAACATTTCCTTTAACAGTGATGAAAAGCAGATGTTTGCAGAGGAGTTTAATACTCAGGCCTTCCCTGATGTAACATATTTCTAGCTTCTATGATACATCAATACGAGGGCCCCTGATTTAGAGAACACTGCTGGATCATTATGTTTAAAACCATGAATAACATTAAATATAATTTTCTCAGACTCCCTCTTTGAACCCTTTTTTATGTTCTCCCTCTAAAACATTATGTGGCACTGAGTTCCACAGTACAAACTGTATGAAAACAAGTGTCTCTTTACCATTAAATACATGCCTTAGACCTGGTAAGAGGGTCATTGTTTGCTTCGAATTTCTCATGTTTTATTGAGTTACGATATCACAAGCAATCCCTGGGCCAACCATGATTTTACAGAGCTGTATCATATTCCTTCTTAGTTCATTTATTTCCAGAAAGAGGAATCCCGATGTTTAGTTTCTCCTCACATAAAATTATTTGCTACAGGGAGTCATAGTTGGTCCCCTTCTATGTTTCTCTTCTAGTACTATTTAATAGCTGGAGAGGCTATCTGAAGTCTGTAACCAACTACTTCCACAGCTGAACAAAATCTGCCAAAAAGAAGGCCTATTCAGATCTGAGATTTACTTTAGTTTTCTGTTTACTTCATCAAAACATGTTGAGAAAGCAGCTACCAGCAATGCCACTTCATCTTAAAGTACTAGAAAGTATAATTATTCAAAAAGATAAATTGTTGATTTTCAAGCTAGTTCAATACCCAAAAGATTATTTGCTACAGCAGTGATAATGGGAGAACTTTATTGTTATGGTTTTGGGAGCTGGGTACATGCTGCAAGATGTTTGCATTAAATAAATTGACCTCAGTTCAATTTAGCCTCCTGTTGCTCCTTTGGTGGTCATTTTTTCATATATGTTAGTAAATGTCATTTTTTTTCTATTCTGTTTATTAAAACAGCCTGTGCCTAAGAAAAAAAGTGAAGTTTTGGAATTAAAATTTTGAATTCATAGTTACAAAATTCACAACAGGAAACATCATGTAATGATTTCTATATACTGAAGTGTGGGATGATGATACCAACATATTCCTACCACAGATTATTTTTTGTTGCCTCCATTCTGTTCCTTTTACTAAAAATCCTCCAAGAAAACATTGCAAAAGCCATCCAGAAAGTGACTATTGAGCATGTACTGATTATTCATGCAGGATCAATTGTAGGATGCATCAGACTTGCTTCTCAGGTACAGCTGATGTGGTTTTGAATTCCTGCCTTTTTTTTTTTTTTCCTAGATGTCCAAGGCAAGAGTCATATTTTTTTTTAAAGTAACAAAATCTACTCAAATAGATAGTCCAAATGCCACTGAAATCTGTTGAAGAGTAGACACATTTGATCTCTTTGTGTAAATGTCCTGCTCTTTTGTTTCTTCCATATCTCTACAATTCTTTCACCATTTGTTCAAGTAAACACAATGAAAGAAAATAAAGTTCACTTTGTGGTATGTAAATGAACAGACAGATAAAAACTTTCATAGAAACCAAGTAATGTCCTAAAAAAGATGCCAAAATTGGCTTTGTCCTGTCATAGAATAGATCTTGTTTCTCTGAAAAGGCTGTAACATGAACCATAACATTTAATAAAATATTGGTGTTCTGTTGTATCTTTTTATGTGTCTGAGAGTAGCACATTCAATGCAACCTAAAAGACTGTGGATGTCTGTGTCTCTCATGAAAGGATAAATCAACATTCAAGGGAAATACAGCATTTGCCTTCCAGTCAGTCAGATAGCTTTGAGGATTGGGCAGTCATGAGTCCAGAAGCTTGAAAACAAGGAATAGCCATAAGGCTATCTCAGAGCAGAGTATGGAAATACTAGGAATCTCTTGAAATAATGTCTGAGAAAGGAGACTTAAGCTAAAGATTTTCATAATAGAGCTTCAACTCTTTAAAAAAAAAAAATCAAAAAAAGGTTTTTGGCTTGTTGGGGCATGGGGTTTTTTTGTTGCTATTGTTTTTAGAGTGAGACATAAGCAAATACAGCACAGAGCATGGCTGGGTTTGTTTATCCTCATTGGATGGGAAGTAAAAAGACATTTAGGAGGCTAAAATGCACCCCTACTTAAAAAGCAGAAGTCTTGCTAACATTTTTAAGTCTAATATCCTATTCTCAGCTGTTATAGAGGAAAGGCATTAAAGGAACAAGTCATTCCTTTAGGAACCTTGGGAAGATTTGTCATTTTAGGAAAAACTGAAGTGTCTGTCTCATGGTGCTTTAACAGCACTACACTGGCTCTAACTTTCCTTCAAAATCTGGGCTATAAATTCCCACAGTCATTTTACCAATGATTTCTCATTTGGAAAGCAGTTTCCATTCATTTTCCTGCAACCTTTCCTCCATTTTTACCTCACATTCTTCATACATAAATGGGTTTATTCTTTACCTGCCTTTATACAACTTCTGTAGATTTCAAGAAAGACTGAAGTCCATCTTAACTGAATCCAAGGTCTATATACCAACTGTGATTGAGACACATTCTGTACTTTGAGGATAGAGAAAATTCTAGCCATACTTTGGAAACACATACCTCACCAAAGCAATTGACAGGCAATTCATAAGATGGAATGGTTGAAAAATGGCTTGTGATTGCCATGGACCAGATCCCACAATGACTAGCATGCTAACTGAAAGTCTCTAATGTGCTTCTTCATAGGAAATGAGGACTTAGGTGCAGGTCATCTCAAGACATTTCCTACAGCTAAAATGCCTTTTTTTAAAAGAAAGAGAAAAAAAATAAAAAATTATACCTTATATATTTCAATTTCAAGTTAAGAAAAAAAATTGTAGTTTCTGTTTCAACATATACTACATTCACA
This sequence comes from Pterocles gutturalis, assembly GCF_000699245.1. Taxonomy (NCBI): domain Eukaryota; kingdom Metazoa; phylum Chordata; class Aves; order Pterocliformes; family Pteroclidae; genus Pterocles; species Pterocles gutturalis. The sequence continues at coordinate 113,587 of NW_010123031.1, forward strand.
TCTCTTTCTAAAGTGTGGAGTACAAGTAAAGAACAAGAAAAAGCAGAAACTTCATTTACCCAGTCTAGTATATATGGTCGCTCTGGTCAGATGGAGTAGGTTTGCATTTGCAGATACATTTTTAAAATGCTTCAAAATCAACTACAGCAGCAATATACTATTTCAAAATGGCTTTTACAGAAGGTTCAAACTCCGTGTGTACTTCATCAGAACTGCCTTGTTTTGTAGTCCCTCTTATTACTGGGTTACTAGTTCAAAAATTGTCAAAGTAGTGAAATCTGGAAGAGCTGTTAAATTTCAGAAAAATGCCTTGAGCTGAATTCTTTGTTTATCTGAAATACCATGGCATAAAAACAAGAACTGCCAAAGAACTGCCAGCATTTAAAGGAAATTAAGGTGTCAGAAGAAAGAAGTCTGTTATAAATAAAATTTCCATACTAAAACCACAGGTTGTGTTTTCAAACAGTGTCTCTTTAGATATTCAGAAATAAAAGGTAGTTTTCCTTACTGAAAAAGTTGCCGGTTGTGGCTCATTTCATTGTTATAAACTTGTTGATGTGCAGTCATTTCATTGTAGCTCTTGTCAGAAGGTTCAGCAGCTTGATGTTACTCTGGGCTTGCCTGGCATGGGTGACAATTTCCACAGTCTCCTAAAAGTTCAGTTAGCAGCAGATAACTCAGGATATTCAGCCCTAAAAAAAAAAGGTTTCTGTCTCTGTAGTCAACAGAGAACTGCAGCCATGTGCAAAGATATCAGTTTAGTTTACCTCAGACTCTTAATTTAACAATAAGACCAAAAAAAGTCAAGCAGAGGCAAAGTCTTAGAGTTACTCAGTGATAGAATTAACATTGCTAGAGCAATAGAAATTTGACTCCTTATACATGTGCAACAGGAAGCTGTCTTTAATTACCTTCACCTCATTTTGAGGGTTCCTCCCCTGGGCTCCTAGTCCAGCTTTCTCAGTCAGTCCTTCCCCTTGTTCACCATGTCTAAGCAGGGGTTTTCAATGTCTAATATTCTAATAAATGTTAGGGAGCTGGGTCTCTTTAGCCTGGAAAAGAGGAGACTGAGGGGTGACCTAATCAATGTTTATAAATATGTAAAGGGTGAGTGTCAGGAGGATGGAGCCAGGCTCTTCTCTGTGACATCCAGTGATAGGACAAGGGGCAATGGGTTCAAGCTGGAACATAGGAGGTTCCACTTGAATATGAGAAAAAACTTCCTCACGGTGAGGGTGACAGAGCACTGGAACAGGCTGCCCAGAGAGGTTGTGGAGTCTCCTTCTCTGGAGACGTTCAAAGCCCGCCTGGATGTGTTCCTGTGTGATCTGATCTAGGTGTTCCTGCTCCAGCAGGGGGATTGGACCAGATGATCTTTCGAGGTCCCTTCCAATCTCTAACATTCTGTGATTCTGTGATTCTGTGACTTTTTCCTCATTGCCTCTTAAGTCAGCAGGGAAAATACAGATTGAAAAAGCTGCTTGATATGCCCACTGCCAGACTCGGGATCTGCAAGAAAAGTCTGACTGTTCAGCAGACAGACAATGAGGCTTTCTTGATCCAAAATTCATCTTTGATGAGCTTTCTTAACTGAAAAGACTCTACTCAACATGGGTGAAAGAACTCTTTTTTTTTTTTTTCACCGTGATTCTAAAATATATGAAATTTACAGGCATAAACAAAAAATTTTGTGGGGTGTTCTTTTTTCCCTTGAGGTCATTGCTTTTTTTTTTTTTTTTTTTTTGAGTACTTGAATATGTTCCATTCAAATTGTGTTTACATAAGAATATTATTACTTTTAGTGCATATTATTTATATAACAATGTTATACGTTATATTGGGCCTGTGAAAACTTCATGAAGTTCAACAAGGCCAAGCACAAGGACCTGCATGTGGGCAGGACAATGCCAAGCAAAAAAACAGGCTGGGAGGAGGATGGATTGAGGGCAGCCCTGAAGAGAAGGACTTGGGGGTGTCAGTACGTGAGAAGCTGAATATGACCCAGCAATGTGCGCTTACAGCCCAGAAAGCCAACCGTGTCCTGGGCCGCATCAAGAAAAGTGTGACCAGCAGGTCAAGGGAGGTGATTCTCCCCCTCTACTCTGCTCTCATGAGACCCCACCTGCAGTACTGCTTACAGCTCTGGAGTCCTCAGCACAGGAAAGACACGGACCTGTTGAAGCGAGTCCAGAGGAGGGCCACAAAGATGACCAGAAGGCTGAAACAACTCCAGTATGAGGACAGGCTGAGAGAGCTGGGGTTGTTCAGCATAGTGAAGAGAAGGCTCTGGGGAGATCCTATAGCAGCCTCCCAGTACCTGAAGGGGGCGGCAGGAGAGATGGGGAGGCACTCTTTATCAGGGAATGCAGTGAGAGGACAAGGCATAACAGTTTAAAGCTGAAAGAGGGCAGATTTAGACTAGATAGTAGGAAGAAATTTTTTCACTGGGAGGGTGGTGAGAAACTGGAACAGGTTGCCCGGAGAATTTGTGGATGTCCCATCCCTGGGGGTGTTCACGGCCAGGCTGGATGAGGCTTTGAGCAATCTGGTCTAGTCAAAGGCGTCCCTGCCTGTGGCAGGGGTTTGGAACTTGCCGAAACCGTTCTATGATTCTATGTTTTACTGAACAGAAGGACAGGTCTAGCACTGAATATGTTTGTGCTAGTGGCTCTAGTCTTGACAAAATTATAATTTATGTCAATTATGAGAAACATTAGAAAACGTTAAGAGGCAGTCCTACTAACACAATATGTAATAAGTTTTTATTACAATCCATTTCTTTACCCCAACAGCTACACTTGAGTCCCTTATTCTGTTTTGCTTTTACTCTTGAGCTCTAGACAATCAAACACATTCCATGTTTATTTGTTGGTGGACATTTGTATACCTGAGTGTGATTTGCATTTCCCTTTCAGATCTGCTAATTTTGCAGGTTTTTGTAGTCTTATCCTGTGAACTGAATGATGAAGTAATTTTCACGTTTAAGACTGGTATTTCGTGGTTGAACACTGTTCTGAAGAGTTTGGATGTGTTTTCCTCATGTGGTCTTGTTTACTGACTTTAAAAACATTCTTATTGAGATCAAAATGTTATTTATCAGGTGAACTATGTTTGACCATCAGCTTTAGAATTGGCCTGTGTTTAGAATTCTTTACACCTGCTGGTACTAGCATATCACTTTTTCCTAAAGATCCAGAAATAGATGACCTGAACAAGATATATTCTTTATTTTTCCCACACAGAAGGGTCAACTCTAAACCCTAGCACTTTGTACCCTGAGGCAAAAGTTTCCAGGAAGATGGAGTTCAATAGGTGGTTAAGCCTAGGCTCATGCTGGGAGTTGCATAAACAGAGCATCATAAACACGAAGCTGTCAGAGGGTGGACTAGAAGTGTGCCAAGGCATGTCATAATGAACTCAAGTAGACTGATAAGTTTCTGTTAGCACAAAATTCCTTGTACCTAAACATTTGCCAATGAAATACTTCCATGTTAATGCATTGAAATGTACAAATCATTTAAAAAAAAAAAAAAAAAAAACTAAAGAAAAAAACCCAACAACAACAACAAAAAGAAAATAGGAGGGTAGTTATACGATTGTATCCATCCAGAAGATTATATTCAATCTCATAATCCTCAAAGATGGCATTACCTCCACACCCATATATGCACACACAAAATTCCCAAGTTTGGAACATGACATTTCTGGAAATGTTTTGACCTGCAGTATATAATCTTGATAAGAAAACCAGACATTTTAACAATTTCACTAACCATGTAAATTAAATGTATTTCATCTGCACTGTAGACAGCATTTTTTTGCCTTTTGGAAGGTTGGCACATGTTTTTGGTTTTTTTTTTTTTTTGCATAATGCAGGTTATGAAGTAATAATGTCTTTAATATGCCTCTTTTAAAGGTTACATACATTTTCTCTCATGTCTGAATAAATGTTTTTTGCATAGGTGCTACGCTCAGGAAAGTTTTGGAAGTTTACTCTAAACCAGGTGCTCTTGAGAGAAGATAACTCATTTCAGACTTACTTAAAATGTATGGAGTAAGATGATTGCTTACCAACTGGAAATATTACAATTTCACTTCCACCGCTTTCATTTTATCTTTATAAGAATAACCATCACTATCGAGTACTGTGGCAGAACCATCTAAAGAAAAGTGGGAGGAAAAAAAAAAGTCTGTCTTAAAACCAGTATTTGCTGCCACTCCAAAAAAACCCCCAAGAAAATCTAACTACTATCCGTCTTTAATGTTGTACTACCAAGTTATTACTTGGCATAAAAACAATAGTGACTTTTGCATCTTGAAATTTCTCCAAAAATACCCAGTATTTGAACTATATTTTAATGTTAGCCACACCCTTTCTGCTTTTTTCCAGTGGTTGTTCTTAACTGAAGCAGGAAAAGGGAAGTGGAAGCAGAAGCACAGTGGTGCACTCTCTCAAAGATTAAATTTTCTGAATCTTCATCAGTCTTTAAACATTGAACAGCATGTGCCATTAGTTCTTCTTGGTATCTTTAATGGAAATTATGTTTTGAGAATAAAATTTCATAGGAAATGTCAGTGGATAAGTGGCATAAAAGGGAGTAAAACCTTAAATTTGTAATCTTGTGGGAAATGTTGTATAACTTATAGATATAGCTTACAGAAAATTTTGCTGGTAGTGCTACCTATAAGAAAATTCACCTAGACTTTCTATCTTTCATCACAGTCCTTTGTTTCATTTTCTTCCACTATTGCTTATTCATGCCATCAAATGAATGACTGATTAACAGGAGGGATGTCTTGTTTTCCACTTACTTTTTCTAGTCAGGTCACTATGTTGATCTGTCTGTGCTATCAATACAATTCTAATCCTGCCAAAAATCAGATATATCACAAATGAGAAAACAAAATACAATTTGTACAATAAATGAAACTTGGTTTGCTCCCTTCCTGGGCTATTCAGAAGCTGTATGGCTCTGTTAAGCCACAAAAGGTTCCCCTTCTTTTTAATTTTTTTTTAAATAACATAGTCATGGCCCTCTCGCAAGTGTATGTGGACTGTGTGGAATGAAGAGGAAGCTGAAGAGTTCTTTGGAAAGCATATTGAGCTCCACACTTCCTTATCCTTTTCACCAACCCAAATTGTGGCCTAAACCCTGTACTAGGTAACACCATGCTGCAGTGAAATGAATCTTTTGTGTCAGTTTTTTTAGCTTTCTTTTAATTCTAGCATTATAGCCTTGCTTGCAACTATCCATATATACTTATGCTTATTTATGTATGTGTATATATATGTAGATGTGCATAAATATATACACGCTGTGTAGGGTTTCAAACAAGAGGGGACAGTAGAAGTAGCACTCCGTTCTTTTCTGTATTTTATTTCACTCTATTTCTTATTTCAGTGTCTCCTGTTTTTAAAGTATTACAGATTTTCCTTAGTAATGCATAACACCAAAACAAAATATATTAAGAGAGAGAGTTTGAGAACAATAGGGTTGTTCATCATATCTGAATACACAAAAATTAATTTGGAAAGGACACAGATACTAGTAGATAGAAAATAATGCCTTATACTTGAATCCTACTGTAGTAAGTTAAAAATAGAGACATCTAAACTGCCATCAATACAGCTGCAGAGTTAACCACTTGAATGAATGGCTTCTTTCTGGATGACAACATTGTCATCAATTATACTTGGTTCTTATTTTCAAGGTTATCTATGCCATCATAAGCAGTAAGAACATTTTTTGCTTTGGCAAAAGCTGAGACTCTAGGACACACTTAATATGATAATATTTTTTTTTGCTAGAGATTAAGAGAATAGAAATGCACTACCACTTAGGTTTACACATGATAACTTAAGTAAGGGTAATATAACTGCATATGTGTGCAAAATTGTAATTTAAGTAAGTTTCCCTCAAGAGATCTTTTTAGTGAATACTTTTAAAGTATGCAATATCAATTCCATTTAAGGGTAAAAAAATCTTTATTATACAAAACAGTTTATATCATGTTGATGTCACTATTTTAAAGAAAATAGCAGTTTCAAGGTTTGGTGATAGATACCTGCCCAAAACAGCAGTAAAATTCAGAGTTTATATACATACGTAGCTAGTATGTTATTAGCTTGTTGTTTTAACTTGGTGCTAATCCTTATATGAATATTCATTGACAGATACCAAAGATATAGTCATAACTAAGAAGATTCACATTATCTCACTAGCATTTTTGAATCTGAAATTCTTTGACTTTTTTCTGCGTTACTTAATAGAGATGTTTCTGACCTAGGACATTTACCATTTTTTAATGTATCCTTTCTTTTCCAAGATATCTCTTTTCTCTAGTTAGTTCATTTCAAAACTTGTCAGCTGGAAGGTTTGTGTTGTTCATGTCTGTTTGTCATATTAGATTCCCAGTATCTCATCAGAAGCATGTCAAATTACATCAATCCAAACTGTGTCCTAGGCTCCTGATAACAGAGTGCTATAGGAAAAGCATGTCTTGAAGGTTGTTAGAAGACAAATAGCTTTATCATCATCACAGAACTACTATAAGAGAGGCAATAATTTATTGAACGTTCATGCAATATGGTTTTTTGTTGTACCATAATAATCTAAAATTTTCAGTAGCCTACGTCTTACAAAAAACGTACAGAACACTGGGCTTCATTTTATAGGGGTATTTGTAACCCCTGCTAAAGGGAAGGATTCTTTTTCTCCAAAGAAAGATGGCAATGAGGTAGAGATAGTTTTCTCTCTGGCCTCAGAAAAGAGCCAAATACTGAAACAAGAAATTAAAAAATGCTCCCTGAAGTTAAATATGTTACAATATATTGCTGCCCTAGCTATAAGGCTAGGAAAGTAGCAAAATTGCATCCCCTGGCTGAACGAGCTCTACCAGTAAATCTGGCATAGAGGCAGATAAACCAGGCAGTGTGCCTTTCTGCTCCTGCATTATGTAGTACATGACAAAAGACAGTCTATCAGAAAAATGTGCATTATCATATGCTGCTGCTGCTGCTACCGTTACACTCAGGCGCCTCTAGAGTTTGGACAAGCCTGAGAACACAGAGGATGAACCTTTCTAATTTCATCCTTGGACTAGTGAAGCACGGAGACTAAGTCTGTCAGAAACAAAGAAGAATTGGCCTGTTTCTTGAAGTGTGCTACGGCTTTCTCTGGCAAAGTTCATATCTTAGAGAGAAGACTGCTGAATCCCTTTTTATTAACATTTTGTGAATGATTGAAAAGATCTGGCAGGAGATTTCAGACACTGTCCTAAATATTCTTATGAGAAGGAAAGAGCTTTGAAGGGACAAGTCTGATTTTTTTTCTCCCACTCCCCCACCCCCTGAGGCTAGTTACTGATGCAGCAGGCTTAACTTGCATAAATCCCTTAAATCATTCAATATCCTTTTGGGACTAAGATTAGAAAAATTTTCAGGCTGCAATTACCAGCTCATTGAGAGAAGGAAAAAACTCAAGATATGTTCCTGAAAGTTCTTCTGCAGTGAAGGGCAGCAATGTCATCTCAGCCAGTAGTTTCTATTTGCTCACGCAATTCACTCAGTTCGAATGACACCTTACCCAGTGTGTATGATCTTAATATTCTTTTCCTGTATGTCTTGTCCTAATGAGCCTCCTAGCCAGTGGTACACAGTGTAATACAACTGCTGTTGTGAATATGACGCTGGGAACATGTTTAAAAAACAGTTCATGGGATTCCCTAGCAGTGGCTCCATCTAACTCTGAGAGCCAGAAGATTGCCTCTACTGTATCTAGTAATAACAGAAAACTGAATTTCCTATAGTTAGTCCAAAATTCTGGCCACCTGTACACCAAACCTCTGTCAACTCCTTTGAGTAATTCTCATTGGGGATTCCCTATCCAATGTCGTTAATTTTATTGTGCATCTTACAAACATTGGTGTTTTTTATCCCTCATAGTCAGAATAAAAAGTTTAGATATATTCAAAATACCAAAGGCAAAGAAATATCTAGCATTTATTGTTTTTGTTTTTGTTTTTTTTTTTTTTTAAGTCATATATCTTTCATTTCAGGTGTGACTTTAGTGGGACAGACTCATAGATTCTGAAAAAAATAAACATCAACCACGCTGGATTCCCAACGAAGTGTTCTTTTGCACCCAATACTCACCCCCCTTGTATCAAAGGGACTCTGACTTCTGTGGGGTTTGGCTTAGACTCAGGAAGCTGTGTGTATAATTATCAAGGGAGTGAGAGATATCAATTTCATATCGTTCCTGCTTTGGGGCTCTGTCAGGTACAGCCTAGGTTTAACCTATCTGTGTTTCCTACGTACCACCTTTCCAGTGCCACCACTGCTGCAACATCTACCAGTAAGGTTCAGCATAGGGAGGGCTTCTCACTTCTCAAAATATGTCTCAGAGGTTACTTCTTTCCTGACAAGTTAGTTTATGTTAAGGTAATCTAGTCTGAATAGCTGCACCACAGTAAAATAATACTTGAATTATTGAGCATCCAAAGGAGTGTCACTAGTTCACTTACAGTTCTGAAACCTTTTACTCACATATCTCATAATTTTTATTGCTGCAGTAATGTGATCTACGTTAGAAATTCCTTTGTGTTAATAAAGCAAAGAAAATTTTCTGTACTGTTGGATACACGTGGGAGTTGTGAGAAGGCATTAGGTGTCTAATAGAATGTGATAACTTTCATCTGCATTGACACAGCACTGTGGTTTTTTTTAAACTATGATGAGATCAAAATTTATCTTGTATCCCTGGACAGGCCAGCAGACCAAGTAAAACAGCCGCAATATGCTTACATTTTAAGAGGTGCGTGGTCTCTAGCTAGGACCAACCCGCAAGCTGTAACTCGAGTCATCTTCAAAGTGTAGACAAGACTTGAAATCAGTCAGTTTGAGTGGATAGATCAAGATATTAATATTGTTAGACTCCCAAAGTTTCCAAGTTATTTCTGGCATGCTTTATGTTATGCAATGTTGCCATCAAATATATTACATTGACAAGGAAGGAAAAAATTATTTTGGCTGATTCTGTAGCAACCCCAGCTCTTTAGTGCACTCAGTGGGCTTTTTGTTAGTCAGTTAATTTTTTTTATTTCAAACTGAAGTCGCAAGGGAGATACTCCAGTGAAATCACAGTCTCTAAACTGGCTGTGAGATAGCCAGAAACTCCTCAGCCACGGAATAGAATTCTCTTTCTCCAGTATAAATTTCCATAGTTTTCTAAATAAATTATGAGCTACACTGGCCCATAGTTTCCAGATTCTTGTGCAGCTTAGTGTGATACCAGGAAATTAATGAATAATTAGGAACTAGTGTTCCTCCAACTGTATGTTGATGTCAAAATTCCTATTTATTTTACTGAGACAGGAGAAGGTCTTTTTCACTCAGCCTTGCTTGCTAGCAAGGAAAATCAAATTTCTTCTAAGGCCAAAACTGCGCTAACTCCATATTTGTATGGTAACAACAGTAAATAAATTTAATGTTGCAGTTCTTCAGTTTTGCCAAATTGCCATCTAAAGCAACAATAAGAATATAAGTCCAGTTTGTTCTGTCAATTTCTGAAGGTATCATAGAGGTTAAATAACAAATTCCTAATGTTTCTGCTTTGGATAATGTTACAAAGGAAATTGGATAAACACTGGAACATAAATCAAGAAAAGATGCTAGAAAATGATGCCATCAGTTAGAAAAATGTGCCATGCTAACACCTGATCTCTCCTCTTATTTGCTGAAAGTAGAAAAGAGAAAAGCATTTAGGAGTCCAGGCACTGATTGATTGCATCCCATAATGCTTTCTAATGTATCTTCTAGAATACCTTATAAATCATATGTGGGCTTTTTCTCTTTAAATGCTACTTTATCAATTCTCAGTTGCTCAACTTTCAAAATAAAGAAAATTAGGGTCTGAGCAGTTGAGATTTCTCTTCCCACTGAGGACCCTGATTTAGTTCAGTATTTAGGTGCATGCATTGCCTGATGCAGGTGTGCAGTCCCATTAAAGACATGTGCTTAAGCATCTTTGTGAATTAAGACCATTTTTGGTCTTCAAAACACTGTGACATTTGGTGCATGTTAGAAAATCATCCTACAGGAAAAAGGTCACACAAAGAAACAAGGAAAGCAGTTCTTTTCATGAATATAATTATGAGCTTGGCTTTCACATCTGCAATACAGTGAGTTTTGCATGGCCTCACATTTCACTGCTATTGTGTGTGTGTGTCTTTTACACTTGTTTCTGTATGCAAGTTGACTAGAGAGGTGAAACCACCCTAAAGAGCCCCAAATCACGAGAAAGCTGTGAAACTCCTCTGCTATGAACAGTGTGTGTAGCACAAACTAGAGAAGGCAGTTATACTTGTACCACCCTGCTCTTTGCAAAACTTTTGCTTGGCAAAAGGAGATGGGGAGATCTTAAGAGGTTTGGAATACAGGTGTGGTGTTGAGGAGTACCCGGATCTCATGACAACCAGTGTCTGAACAGAATCTTTAATCTCTCTGATCTGTATAATCCTGCTTAAAATTTTTCGTCCTAGCAAATAAGTCTAGGAGTAGCCCAGTACAAATCAGCTTTTTCCATCAAGTGAGAAACAAAGAGCATGAGAAGACGACAAGAAGTAGGCCACAGAGATAGAAAGAGGAAAAGTAACTAACATGGTCATGGCCACTCAAGTGTTATCTACACTTCTGTGATGTTCATTTTGATTTATTTCAGGCTCCTGGGCACTGCCGTTTCCTTCTCCTGAGCTGCAGTTGATTTCAGCCCTATGTTGTCAAACCTGTAGAACTGTTCACGCTTGAGTTTGTTTGTAACTTCTTGTGGGGAATATCTTGCAAAGACTTCGTTAGGCAAGAGCTATGCCTTGTATTTCTTCAAGCATAGATGGACACAGGGTTTTGAAACAGATTTGGAAATACACAGAGGTGATGGAGAATGTCGTAACTCTGGTAGAAAGCATGATTCAGCAAAATTTTGATAATTATGCAGTTTTATAGAAGCTGTCAATCTTGTTGAATAGAGACGAAATAACTGCTTTTATTACTCACTCCTCTAGACCACTTTTTAAAAGGATATAGGAAATAAGGCTGAGAGGTCATGTAAAATAGTCATAGAGCAAGTCTGTACCTGAGCCAGGAAACCAAGTTCAGGGCGCTTTCTACCGTTACCTCCCATCCCACCTGCTGATGAGAGAAAATAAAGCACTACAGCTCAGTCAGTATTTGGATCTGTTTTAAATTGCAACCAACTGATAAGCTGTCCTTCTGAAATATGCTAGTAGAATATTTCTCTGAAAATATTTTAATGTTACATTTCATATATCATTATTATAATACAAAATTCTATTCTTATTTTCTGTATAGGCATCTTTTGATGTTCTCCTTATTTTTCCATCAAAAAAAAATTATTCATAGAATCAGAAGTCATAAATGGAAAACAGCCTATTAGATCACTCAGTCCACCTCCCTTCAAGGGGAAAGGCTAATAAACATAAGCAATCTTTTTTCATAAATAGTCAGCAAGAATGATGAAGAAAACTGTAACCAAAGCAAATCCATGTGTAGCATACAGTAGTCACTTTCGCAACTGTAATGGCAGGGAATTTCAGAGATTTGTAAGATCCTTGTCTTAAAACTGCCCTCATTTTCTAGCTAACATGTGCATGATTTTCCAACTTCTGATAGAAATCATGTCTCCTTCAGATATTATATACTTTTCATGACAGAATTATTTTTGGAACTTTGAAGACCAACACGAAATGGATTTGAATGTATTTCCAGAATCTGACTTCAAACTGAACTATCTACCCTTCAGTATGTGACCAGATTGAGCTGAAACCTGTTTATAATCTAGTTCAGGGTGCTTGTCACCGTTAAAACCACGACACACTTACAGAGCAGAACCGCGATGGTTGAGTTCCTCATGGGTGCTGTGCACATGGGAGCAGCCCATCACACCACGGCTGCAGTGTTACTGGTACCTGCACCAGTGACACACAATGCACCCAGGTCTGTTAGTTGCCTCTCTTGATGTAAAATCTCAGCAGCCTTGTCAGTTTTAGTCACCATGGTGCAAAAGTAATTTCCCTAGAATAAACAAAATCCTTTACAGTGGGAAGGAGAGGGGGAAAGAAGGAAATAAGATTGTTCAGTATAGTTCAAGAAGAAAGTGCAGCTTTTTAAAGCACATCTGTCCAAAGTAAACTTCCCTGTGAAGTAACACTGCTTTCCTGGTAAATTATTGTTGAAAAGATTTGCATTTAATGGGAACAATGAATAATCCTCCTCGTTCTTCACTCATCCTGTCAATGAGCTCATGTACTATGCAGGACTTAAGGCTTATCAGAAAATGCTAGAGTATCAGGGGACTGCAGGGATAAAGTGACTGTCAAGTTCTGCTGAAATTAGAAAACACAGAGCTGTGCTGAGCTGCCAGACCCGCTCAGATTATCAAGACTGAAGGTTCGTGCAACACATAGTGCTGTGTCCAGCCTCCTCATAGCAAGACTCACTGAGTCGGTTACTATGCTGTGTTCAGGAGTGAAATCAAAGTCTGAAAGTGAGGTTGGAGAGTGAAGAGCTCATTCCTTTCCACATTGAACTGGCATAGATCAAGACTAGTGCTTTATAAATCACTGGTCTAACAACAACATAAAACAGATGAGACAAAAAAGAGCCGATTGATTATTTTCTGTTATGTCACTCTTTTCTCCACTAACTCTCTACCTGAGAAATATCAACTTTTTTTAGAAGGTGAGGATTATTGGACCCATAGTGACAGTTTTATCCAAGGTCAAAGCTGATACCAGATGCATTGTGTGAACACGAGCAAGGTTTCATCTTCTAAAACCTGTTAGATTAGCACCATAAGCCGGAAATAAATACACGTGAAAATGTTAAGTAACAAAGAAAGTAGCCTTTTTAGATGCTTGATGACAGAAATTAGTACATTATTTATGTCAGGTACAGTAAAAGTACAGTATTTATGCCTTGTTTTTTTCTCCAATAATTTGTTCCACATGCAAGAATGGTCAAAGGAAAGATTTCACTGTCTTGCCAAATATTGGTTCAAGGAACATGCACCAGACCATGAGCAATTCCATCTGCACTGTTCTCCTGACCGTATGGAATAGGAATTTTGTTATATTTTCAATGCCACTTTTTTTTTTTTCCCCTCGTGTGCATTATGGTCAATTATTTTTGCTATCTACATTCTGTCCACAGTGATATTAATCTGTGACATTAGCCACACACAACTGCATGCACAGAGGTCTGTTGGCATTCTGGTAGAAAACCTTCCTTCTTTAAGGTCTGTGTCTCAGATCTCCCTAGTTAGGTAACATCTGACACGTCTTTGATGCTTTTGATGTTCTCCAAGAAGTTCCTTGCAGACAGATATCCTTGTCATAACTGACGTGCTGGGCAGCATGTTTAACAGAGAGACAAAGGATTACAACAGCAGCACAGAGGCTGAACTTCTGCCCCTTTCTCTTCTATCTGACATATTTTGCAAACACTGATTTCTACTTAAAAATCAAAATAAAATGAAGACATCTTTCAAAGCAAATCCTCCTGTCGTGGAAAGGGGCCCATTGATCAGGGCAGCAGAGAACCCTGTGGCAGCAGCAGCCCACAGGGCTTCCTGGTGCTTACGGAGCCAGCACTCCCCTGCCCCACGTCACAAAGTAAACCTCTCTCTTGTCGATCACCAACACTGCGAGTGAACAGAAATAGAGGAAGAAGTCAGGGAAACTAAAAATGAGGAGGGAGGAAAAAAGAAATGTCAATATTCTCGGCACCATTCCCTAAGAAAAGACTAAGAAGTATAACAATCAGCTATAAAAGTTAAGCCACTCTGGAAAAAAGATAGAGATGTTGTGAACTACAGTTCCAAAATATCAGACCTTTGATATAAAAATTATAAGTTTTATGAAGAAAAGTGCTTTTTAAAAATATATTTAGATTTCTGTAAACAGAAGAGCATGAAAATCCCTTTCATGGCAAACGAAAGTTATATACTGATACTTGCACTTATTTATTAGCTTCCATCACGAATTTGTGCATATTTTCTGTATTTTTCCTTTAAATTATAAATGCATTCATTTACAATATTGTATGCAGTAGAAAATATTTTCTGTATTTCACCTAAAGTATTCACAATACGCTTAGTTTGAAAAATTTATTTTCCTGTGCTCCTATGTTCAGTCACAAAATCCACATTTAAACATGTCCTCAAGGGTATGAAAAATGTTGCTAGGTTGAAAGAAATATTCTTCACAGAGTGTACAGAATTTGTTCAAACAAGCATCTGACAGAAAGCAAGACTGCAACTCAAGAGTTCTGTGATTTAGAAAATCAATAGAAAAAAAACAGGTAAAAGACATGTAGAATTACAAATTGATAAACAACAGACTGAAAGTATGAGTGAAATCTCAGGGAAAAAAGCAAACTGTAAGTAATTGAGCAAGTACACCATATAGATGATACAGAAATCTTAACCACAAAGAGTTAATCTCTGGGCTAATATTTTTTAAGAAACGTGTTATTAGAAAATTGAATCATCTCAAGGTGGAAGCACAGGTACATGCTAAGAGCATTAGAAAAAAATAGCCTGAGAGAGAAGGTAAGTACTGAAAAAAAAGTGAAATGTGAGTTGTACATCAGCAGAAAACATGAAGTAAAATATTGCACGAATTCATGCTGGTTTGAAGTGAGGAAGTATCTGAACTCAATTATTTTATTTTCCTGTTTTTCTGAAAGACAGAAAGAACCCTTACACTACAAGTCAAGAGAGGCGCTACAAGGCATTTAAGTGTGTAGGTTGTTTAAAATAGTAAACAGGCGTTGTTTATAATAGTAAGCAGCCTTAAGTTGTTTGCAGACAGTGGTCTAAAATTTAGAGTCAAAAAGGTACCACTCACTGTGCAGGATGAGGAGCAACACAGTTGTTTCTCTGTTAAAATTCTACTTTAACCTGAGAAGCTGCAGCTCTGAGACAGAGGACTTACAGCTCACTTTGGAGAACACAAGTTACCACAGCCTCTGCAGTTGCTGCCGTCAGTGCTCACCATCAGCGCCCAAAGGCTGGATGCAGGAGACTAATTATTGAGGCTCTTAAGATGATATGGGAGACATAGAAGTCACAAGACCTGATCTGGAGAAGACCCTGAGGGTTCAGTAGAACATAGAAACGTCTGTCACCCAGACACCTCCAGGAAAAGATTCACATCCAGAGTCCTCCAGTCTCAGCTGAGGAAAGTTGAGCAAGTTTATATTGCTGAACACGAAGCAAAACAAGGTCTAATTTGAAAGTCTTCATTAGCTGGTGTTCCGGCTGAAGACAATTTTTGAAAGTCATCTCTCAGCTGCAGTGTTCAATATCTCTTAATATGTTAGTGGCTTCTTCATAAAGCAACATTTCAACAGTTCTGTGTACTATCATCTCTTTCTTAAATTGGCACAATCCCCTACCAATATCAGGGTACAGAAGTAAATTTCACTTTATTGGTGTGCAGATGTGTATGCAGGGAAGCTAGATCAAAACCCTAGAGAGTGGATAATAATCTCTGTTCAATGAATGGAGTTGCACTATCTTACACTTTCTCAAAAACTTTCCTACAATCATATTGATTATAGACATTTGAAATGATACCTGGCCATATGTTTTTGGCCAACCAAAACCACAGCAGTCCATTGTATATGAATAATTTTGGCATCTTTAACACTTGATGAATTGTTATAACAAGGAGAAAATGTACTCATTCCTGTTACTGCATTCGTTACACATTTCATGCAAGTTATGTCTATGAGTTATTTATGCACTGTATTTCCACTAATTGCTATGCATGGTGTGATCTTCTGAATCTGGTAGTTTGTTTCTGCTCCAATTAGGGAGACTGAAATGTCTTAAATAGGAACACAACAAATACTGAATGACAAATATCAGAGACAATGAAATACCCTTCTTCAACACCAACTTTCATAGATGAACAATTATTTGTTCTTTTACTCCTGAAACATGCTGGATTTAGCAAGGCAAATCTACCACCTGCTGTTTGCAACATCTTTTGGAAGATTTTTTTTTAAAACATTGAAAAGCTCTAGTTTCAAATACAATGTCTTCTGTTGTACAGCTTATATAAATCAATGTTTCTCACTGAGGGTATCTAAATAAATGGAAGCACTTATGTGACTATTCAGATCTGGTAAACTCAAGTTTCATTTCATTTTATTTGCATTTCATTCTTTAAATCTACTTCTTTTTTCCACATCAAAGGATAAGATGAACAAACTGCTTGACATGTCTATCCCTGTTCTTTAGTATAAGCATTGTAATGACTAGGTTTCTATCCATAAGTATATAATTTAACCGATGTTATAAAAAGGGGCAGTTTTAGTCTGTGTGTTGTCCAATTTGACTCTGTTTACCCCAAGGAGGAGAGAAGCAACAGAGATGAAACAGGGAAATCTGTTTCTGCATGTGCACAGGGCAGATTCTCAAATAGGGAAGTTCAGGAAGATCCAGTGGGAGGAAGCAGTAGGAGATGCACATGACTGGAGTATACTCCTGCTGGCATGGCCTCCTAGCAGGACTCACTCTCTCGAGTTCAGAGAATCAAAGACGAGAAAATTTGTTTCTTCTGTGCATGTCACAAGTGCCCAAGAGTAAGGCACTGGAAGGAATGTGCTTTGATAGAGCAACATCTCTCCAAGACTCTCCTTTACCACGAGGTCATGACATGGTTTGGTAAATCCACTTGCTTGGAAGGAGATTCTGTTCATCACTTTATCTGCTGTAGACAAACAACACAGATTATAAACTATAATCATACGATATAAGGAAACAAGAGACTCATGGAGCCAAGATGCTGAAAAACCAACATTCTCAGCAGATGAAAATGATGTGACAGTTGCTCTCATAAGGGAATTTGCCTCAACAGTCTTAGCCAATATGTCAACTTGTCCCTGTGACAGCTGAAGTTGCTGTATTGACAACTTCTTAACCTCTCAGAGATGGCTGAATCTCACTGCTGACGGAAATGAATCCAGTTTGTAAAATGCTATAAGATCATTTGGGTTGAAAGATGCTATATAAATATGATTTTTAAAAACAAATTCACTGTAAATTATTGGACAGTTTTGATTTACAACTACTTAAGGGGTTTTAAATTTTACCTTTCATACAGTTGCTTTGACAATTTAGATGCTACAAGACTTAGCAGTCCCAAAGCAATGCAATGCCAGAGGGAGAGAAAATTAAAGGCAAATGATTTTTTTTTTTCTTTCTGTTTGAGGATATGGTTCACCAAATCTCACACATAAAACAAAATGGCTTTTTCATTGGTCAGTCATTTGAGGAAATAAAAGCAATTAAATGGCACATTGATTTTAAATTTTCTTATTCCACACTTCAAGTGTATCTTCTCTGGGAACTAACAATGAAATACTGTGATTTTACATCCACCTCTAGCTACGGCGCAGCTCTTCAAAAAACATGCTTGCACAGCATTATGCAAGGTGGAGCCCAGCATTAAGCTGACCTCATACTCACCTTAAGTAAATAAAGTAGTGAGGGGTGAGATGCCACTTTAGGAATAATTGTGTTTGGGTTAAGCTAGGGACAGGCAGTTCAGGTAGCTTCAATGTTGTGTTGAAAAATTTGATGGAACAGATCTTCTAAATAATGCTGAGCTCTAGACTTCAGCTCTTCTCTCCTGCACCAGGGGAAGTATCTATATGGACCCTGCCTGAATTAGCCATAAGGCCAGAAGAACAGCCATATCCAGTCCAGTCAAAGTTCCCTGTTGCCCAGCAGCCTGCCTCTGACGGCACCCAAAATCAGACACTTAGGGAAGAGTATAAGATTAGGGAAACTACATGCTGATATTCTCCCAGTCTCCAACAATTTGCAGTTCATATTTGAGCCAAAGGATGTATCTTTATATTTAATAATCCTTGGTGGGTTTTTTCATTAATTTGGCCATTCACTTTGAAACCATATAAATATTACAGTATCCCACAATAAACAGACTAGGTAGCTAGTTCATGCACTAAACCTTTGAAGAAAACATGTACTTTTAATGTGAATTGTTACTTCATGCAAATAAAATCAAACATCTTATAAGGAAGGTTAAGGTTCATTAATAGGCAGAAAAGGTATTTCAAAATATAATCCTTTTCATTATGTTTTCTCAAGTCAGTTTTACCGTAGGAAGAAGCTGGAAAATTGTGTATGCATCACAAAGCAGCAGTGTAATATATCGTTCAGCACAAACCAACGAACAGGGATACTTGCTTTCAGGTGAGGGATCTCTTTGTTGTGAATCAAATTTTTTTTTCTTGTATTGGGGGAATACAATGTTGAATTTCAGATGGACAGTAACTGTAAAAAGTTTTCAGATTCATTTTAATTAAGCTCATGGCTTTAACTGTGAAACTCCTTTTCCTTTAAACTGTTGTTTGCTTGGGGTTTTTTTAACAAATCTAACAAATGATTCTATGCCTTTTGTTCTTTTTGTGATAAACAAAATTTAACTTTCCTTAGATCTAAGTGAACTATCATCTCCAGGTTATAAAAAACAACTTCATTTGCTTCTTAGAGGGATGCACCCCTGAACTCAGTTCATCTGAAACTCTAGAGTACAGTCATAATTTAGAGACTTGTGACGGAGACATGTCTCTCTGAATTTTCAACCATGAAAGTTGCTCTGTTATCAGGTATGATACCAGGCGCGCTATTGACAGCCTACTTTGGGATATTCACTTCCACTGCAAGTAGGCAGCTCAGATGATTAAAGAAAAGCTAGTGTGTGAGACCTACCAGTAATCAAATCCTCTATATGCCTTTAGTGAAGAAAAAATGATTTTAAAATTCAAAGTTAGATAGGAGGAAATGAAAAAGGAGCAAAGAAATTCCCCATCTTCATAGTCGGAAATTCAAGTTTAGAATCATTATTTTGTTTCCTCTCCCATAAGAGAGAGGGAAAACATAGTTATCATCAATAAACACATTAGTAAATCCAAGGAATTATACAGTACTCTTGATCTGAAGACCCTGAGCAACTTATAACCACTAACGACTTAAGCCTTGCGGCATTTCTGAAAGGGATATGCAACTTCAATAATACATTTCTCAGGGGACACAAATTGTAGGCTTTTTGTGTGACCCACAGGTTAAATAGAAAATTCAGAATCCAATATATCTCAAGACTTAAGATGTTAATGCATTTTTAAATTCTTTCAACTCTCATGAAATAGTTGCACTGTGACACCTGCCCCACAGCGGAGGAAATGGAACACAGAGGTGTGTGGTTACAACAGCTGCAAAAATAATGGAGAAGGAAAGTGATGGGAATTTAGAACTGATTGCACTTTACTCCACATGACCTGAATTTCATTTAAGGTTTGTTTGTCTGGCATGTTCTTCCAGAAAATTTCTCAACATGCAAATCAGGCCCATAAAGAATTGTATATACATGTCCCATCTTCATTAATGCCTTTCATTATGCTACTTTCTGCCTAAGGGCCACAAGTACTTTTACAGATAGCAGGTTTGCTGTATCGAAACTCCAGTCTGGTGTAGAGACCATTGTCACTTGTACGATCAGTAATCTAGAACAACCTTGGTAAAGTTGTGAAGTGAGTTCAGATCAGCACTTAAGAGGTCTAGTCCAAATGTAAGCTGACAATATGTAATTATAATGGTCTCTGAAAGAGAGAGAAGCAGAAAAAATATATTTGTGGCCTAAATACCAATGAAGGCTTTCAGCAAAGCACTTTCTGATGCCCACTCAACAACTGGATTTTTTCCTTTCAATTATATCCAAAGCACAAACATGCCTTTAAGGTTCCTCCAGTCTTTCAATAAATCTAAATTCTGCTGTTGATTTCTAAAATATTTTTTTATAATTTAGAGTAATTAAAGGACTAGATCAAAAAGTGTACAGAGAGATTCTCTGAACTACTGTCATGGTAAAAGTAGACACCTCTTTTACTTAAAATGTTAATTATCTGATCTATCGTTAGAATTCGAATTACAGTGTTAAATGATATACTGCTGGTCAGTTTGTAGTACTGATTTACAAAAACTTGAACCACCCTCTCAGAGGCTAACAAAAGGAAAGATTTTTGTTTAAGTACTGCTGTTCTACTATAATGTGTGCTAACCAGGAAGAAGAAGACAACGCACATTTTGAACCGTACACTGGTTAATACAAAACAGATAACAAAAGAGGAAATAAGCAAACTGTGAAATTAAAGGAGTGATCTGGATTTTGCTCAATTTAGAAACAAGACACTTGAATGGCATTTTCTGTGGGCTAGGAGAAGGAAAATATCCTTCTCTGTTTTAATATTTGGTCCTCACTGAAACTGACTGACCTAAGTAAAGCTCTCAACATTCCTAGGCAGTGGTTGAAAGTTCCAAGGTAATTAAAAATTAAAACCAACAAAAAAAAAAAAAAAAACAAAAACCAAAAAACCCCAAACACAGATGTTGACTGTTTATTAGTTTATTACTTAACAGTCTGCCAGTACATAAGTAGGTAAGACAGATAAACAGTTGTGTTTGTTCTGTTCAATATATCCTCATTTTGCATGAATCCAACTATAATTTCTGTATTTCTTGGATTCATCCTGTGAAAAACCTAAGGTTTCGCTTTTTTCTTTAATGTATGTGCTTGTTATATGCATGGCTATGTGACTAAGCTTTGCAGCAACATTTGCTTGAAACTGTCCTAATACTAGCATACTATGATTCTATGATTCTATACTTTCATATTAAGTCACTGGTATGGAATTGCTGCATGCAGTCTAGTCAACCTATTTGATAGTCCAAACGACAACTTGATTTTATTATTCTCAAATCTGGGTACCTTCTCTGCATATCCACAATGATGCCAGCCTCTTGGCAAGCATTCATTATGCTCCCATCCCCTTCCACCAGTTTTAAACTAAGACCAGACAAAGAAAACCACGCACATATGCTTTGAAAAGGTCAAGTTCTGCTCTCAGCGACAGCAGCATACCTGAATACAGATTTAGGCCTTAATGGCTGCTGTCTGTCAGACTCTTTGATGACTGAAAATGACAATAATTTCTCCCTTTCAGAAGTTATTGAGTTATAAAAAATAGTATTAGAACAAGAAAAGTGCTACTAATGAGTGGAGTTTTGATAATAAGGCCATAAACATGTTCTCATTGATCTAAATATTAAAGCATTAGAAAAATAGTCATAGTGAGTATAACAACACAGAAGACGGCTTGTGGATTGCACAGCCTGTCTGTCTTCTGTATATATATCTGGATACCTTCGCTGCATATCCAAAGTGATAACCGCCTCTTGGCAACTGTTCAGTACGCTCCCGTCCCCCTCCCCCAGTTTTAAACTAAGACCAGACAAAGAAAACCACGCACATATACTTTGCACTTGTGCATAAATAGAAACAAACACATGTCGTTGTAGCTCCAATTTAGTCTGAAGTAGACCACTTAAGATCACCATGTCATGATATGGCTGTGACTCAGTTAAATCACCATCACTACAAACCTGTGTAGAAGACATTTAATCACTTGCTCTATGCAAATCTATTCACTGACTTGGTTACATAAATGTTTTTGTTCTTATTATTGTTGACAGTTTGCAAATCTGAATATGATTTTTTTTTTTTTACCTCTTCTTAGCTGGTTGTCATCATGCAATATTGAGACAGATTTAGGTTTTCTTTACGTCTCTGTTCTGTGGAAGTTTTTCTTCTAAACCAGTATATTTTCATAGGCCTCAGACCACCACGCAGAGAAGAGACAGACATGACTTCTGCTATAATGAAATCATACAGTTTGGCAGTGTTCTTTCAATTGAAGTCAAAACATGCAAAAAACAAAACTTTGTGAAACCTTTTTTATTTTCACTGGGTCTGGTATTTATGCATACAAACATTACAAAGTGTCAGCTAGGGAAAAAATGTGAATATTTAAAAAATCAATATCTATATTCTTTTAATGTCAGCTAAAATAATATGCGCAACGCATCTTCTGGAATTGACTCACAGTAGGTGAAAAGGGTAAATTCATTGAAAGAATTAGACACATAATCTGAAACTTGGGGCTGTGAGATGAAATCAGGTGGAAAGAGGCCTGACCCTTGATGGGGGTAAATTAATGAAGCTCCTTTGCAGTAGGCCTATACGAAAGGAGAGCAATAAGAAACATAATGACATGATGACATATGGGAGTTTGCTGTACAAGTTCCTTTGATGCAAGATTTTTCTATGGAATGTCTCTATCGCTATGTATTCATCTGTATTCTTCAAAATAAATATTTTAAAATGTGGTTATGCTACTATTTTATTACTGTCATTTATGTCATTATGTGTATTCTATACTATCAGCAATCTCCAGCTGGGTTGGGACATCACTCGTTTCAGGCACTTCAGGTTTCGTAAACCTGAACTGGCTGTTTTCATTCATAAGAGATGATCAGACAAGAACTCTACTGGGTTTGGGGAAAGGTATTTAAGACATGAACAGAGTGAAAAGTACGGTGTTCTGCAAGTCTAACTCAAATGTCATTACACTCGATAGTTTTTTACTTTCAGCTCAGACTGGAGGAAAAAGGGCAATAAAGACTAAGTGGCTTCAGCTGTGGACAAGAGACTTTGAAGGAGAGAATTGGAATGAGACTGTTGACTGAATAAAGAATATCCAGAGTAAAACCTGTGTCTAGGCAAAAGAAAATGAATGTTTCTCTGCTCATCCAGTCCTTGCTATGGCTACACAGTCTCTACTGACTTCTCTCTAATATTGTGACTGTCAGCTTCTAGAAGTTTTTTCTGGGCATGTGATCACACTATTTTTGAGGTAGGCTGTCTGGAAAAGCAGACTGCACAGTTTGAAAGAGGTTTCTTGGATTTTATTTCTCATTCACAGAGAGCAGTACCACTGGTAATATCAGTTGTGAATGACTATTTGTTTATGATTGATGTTTTGTGTTTACCTCCTGATGATGCATGTATAGATTCCATTGAAGTACATTGAAGACAGGATGCAGGAGTAGCTCAATCTGCAGGTAGCAGGAGCAAGCAGACCCAGTACAGCTGCCTAGGTGCTCCTGTGCTGCTGTGCATCTACCCAGAATGCGCACACGAGTGCAGGGTACTTGCCTATACACTGTGGCAAGACCCCGAGGCTTTGCTCAGTAAGGGAGGTCATAAAATGCTTTTAAAAGTCTTTTTGAGGGCCTTCAAAAAGTAAAAAAGAGAACTCTCTCACTCATGAGGTCTTTGTTTCCCAAAAACATTGATTTTAATTGAAAAATTAAAATCAAGCAGGTATACTGTTATAAAGTTACAAGCAACTGAAAGAAGGGTAATAATGGAAAGTGTTGGCCTCTTAACATATCTGTTGCTAACAACTTCAGACACAGTTTAAAAAAACCCTAAAGAGATACAGCCACACAGACAGTTTTGTTCTCCATCTGGGCAGCCTCCAAGTTGTCTGAGCTCTAATTGAGACAAGAAAGAATTGTGTTAGTTTCCCGTGTGTCACTTACTTATCTAAAGTCACAGAAACATTATCTTTACTCAGCAAAATGTGTTTTGCTTTTGAAAATCAGATCATTGAACCAGATGACTCGCTGCTGGCAAGACTAGATGGAAAAGGATTTGATGTGCACAGTATCCAGTTCTTCAAAAATACATATAAGCTCACTTATTTCTGTTGGTTAAACAGATCCAAATATTTCCTGTTCACAATAACATTTGAAAGGTGGAACAGAAAACATAAAGCTTCAGCTTTTGCCGGTTTTCATAATTTGATGTAAACCCTTGTATTGCTTTCCTTACTAAAACCAGAAAATACTGAAATGATGTGCATTACAGCATCACGGATTTGTCAGCAAGCCATGAAATCTTTAATTGACTTAAACAAAGACAGATTATTTGGTATGGATATTCTTTAGGCACAGTAGTATTAGCCTAAAATTGCACAGAGCATTAAAAGAAATTCCATAGAAAAATAAAGGAAAGAATTTATAATCACAATTATGAAGTCATGCCTCAGGAGATGACCAGTCCTCAAAGTGAGTCACAAATTGGAAAAAGCGAATATATGAAAGTTATATTTGTTGATTATTTATTTATTTTAAATTGTGTATCAAGTGTTACACAAAATTGTTCCTTAAAGGGTATCTGACAGTCTGAGGTCAAAGTTTTTTGTAGTTTCTTTTACAGTCCATATTTGTGACAAAGGCTTGCCACAGCTGATAAGAAGGAACATTGATAAGACCTAAGTATCTCAAAATAAATTCAGCCCTGTTGTATGGAGCAGCATATTTTATGTGGGAGAAATCATAATCTGGTTTTAATTCAACTGTACTCCTAAGAAATGCACCTTTCCTCTCACAGTAAGAATTTACTGTACTTTCACACCTCAGCGGACTCTTAGTAAAACATTTCAAGCACAAAATCCAGTAAGATTCAGTCAAGTGTATTACAGACTTGAAAGTCACTCACTGAAAATTGCAAATGTTCTAAATTTAAGTCCAGTGCCTCCCTGATTAGTACAAATACTTCAGCTGTTCCTTCTCATTCTTTGGTCAAATCCCTCATGTGCAGTATAAATCCATTTTCAGTTTGTTTGTAAAAAATCATTCATTCAAATCCCACTTATTTACCAAGTTAAGTTTCCAAAGGCATTTAGTAACTAATATGCAGCTCAAGCTAAGCTTTCAAAAATCATGTTATATCTGATGAGTTTGATACAGATGTTTTTCCACTGTTAGGAATAATATTCTGTCCACAGAATAAATTAGGCAGTTAATTATACTATTGGAAAAAAAGAAACAAAACAGTATCGTCAAATACTTTTCATCCTATAACCTCTCTCTGAATTGCTTATAATGTGCATAGTAACTATTTGAAATGAAAACTTGTCATGATTGTATCAAGTTGGTTTGGGTTTGGTTTTTTTTTTTTTTTTAGTTATTTTATTGAAAGTAGTTTCCATTGTGAAGTATACAACAATACAGTTCTGTCCAAATTTAAGATTTCCTTAGCTGTTTCTTTGAAGAAGACCTGGCACAAGCATAAACCTAGAGTGGTAAGAAAATCAAACAAGATTTGGTCAGGCTGCATTTTTAGGGAAAATATCCATTTAGAGAAGTTCAGTACTTGGCAACATGTTCTTGACAAAGTTTTCTTCAAGTTTACCCAAAATCAGACAGTCTGAATGATCTCACCCATACTAAAAATTAAAACATGATATCCAGTACCAGCCTACATCTGAGCACCAGCATGCAATCAGCTGTGTCCTCTGACAACCCACACTCTTCCAAGCTATTCCTAGGAATGGGTCAGAATTTAGCACAAGTGAGGGGTGACTCCCAGATACATAGAAAAGTTGGTGCTACTCTGGCATTCTTCTCTAGCCTGATTCCCCAGCCATATCTTATCAGGCCTTGCCTGTTTACATATGTATGAAATCTCAATCCACCTGTGGGAGCGGTGGAGTTGCCCTCATTATTTTCCATGGTCAAGCAGACAGGGAGGAGGTACAATCAAAGGAGAGCCTGTCCTCATCCTGGGGGCCTCCACTGGCCTTGCTCCAGAAAGTCACTGCCTGGCATCCACTGACTGAAGAGCCCAAATTGGATATGGTCCTCCACAGCTTGCTGTGTTCAGTTGGTTGGTTAGTTTTGGTTTGTTTTTTAACTGGTCATTTAATTGTACTCTTCGGCTTTTTTTTTTTTTTTTTTCATTACAATGCTGCCACTCCTCTCAAGATTATTTTGTTTCATAGAACCATAGAATCACACAGCATCTCAAGTTGGAAGGAACCTGTAAGAATCATCAAGTCCAACTCCTGCTCCTCGCAGGACTACCTAAAACTAAACCATATGACTATGAGCATCATCCAGACACTACTTGAACTCTGACAAGCTTGGTGGCATGACCACTTCTCTGGAGAGCCTGTTCCAGTGACAAACCACGAAGAACCTTTCCATAATGTCCAGTCTGAACTTCCCCTGATGCAGCTTTGTCCCATTTCTTTGTGTCCTGTGGTTGGTCACCAGAGGGAGGGGATCAACACCTCCCCCTCTGCTGCCCCCTTGAGGAAGCTGTAGACTGCCATGAGGACACCCCTCGACCTTCACTTCTCTAAGCTGAACAAACCAAGTGATCTCATCTGCTCCTTGTAAGTCTTGCCCTGCAGGCCTTTCACCATCTTGCTTGCCCTCCTCTGGACATACTTTAATAGTTTGATGTCCTTTATATATGGAGGTGCCCAAAACTGCACACAGTACTCAAGGTGGGGCTGCACCCGGGCACTGTAGAGGTGTGACAATCACCTTCTTTGACCAGCTAGCTATGTTGCAGCTGATGTAACCTGGGACATAGTTGGCCCTTTTAGCTAGTTTCTTCTATAGAATCTTATTCAGGACCACGTCAAAGGCTCTTCAGTAATTTGATTAAATTATGTGAACAAGTCTATTCCTTTCCTTTGCAGAAACCATGCTGGTTTCTTTCTACTTCATGTTATCCCAGACGCTTAATTTTTGTCCCTTGGTAAATATCATTTCAACTATTCTGCTAGCTAGAGACTTAGGCCTTAATTCTATAAATATTTTGAAAAGCTTTTTAAAGAGTAATATTCTTACTATGAACTGGAGCAGGTGACTAATCTAAGAATTCTACTGAAAATAGCTCTACGGAAAAAACAAAATTTAAGTGTTCCTAAAGAATAGTATTAATGTTATGGCTTTCATTCACAATAGAAGAAGACTAACTAGCCTAGAGACGGCACTGTGCTAGCAAGTAAGTTCACTAACTCAGATCTTATGCTCTCTGCCACTGCTTGGACAATACCCGGAGATTTTAACTACTTAAAATGCTCTTATCTTTTTGTTTGAAGAAGAAAACCAGGACAAACAAATAATTTTATTGAAAACTGTCAATATCTCTTTCCTAATGTAAGAATTGATCACACCAAAGGTGCATTGAGCTGAACAGCTTTGACCATGGTCAATAGGCAAGTACAAGAGCAGGACAAGTAAGCAGTGATATTTCTTGAAAATACTCTGCAGAAAATATTCTTCAGAAACTTGTACTTAGGGATTTCTTCAGCTAGATACCATAACTGTCTGTTTAATAAACCTCAATGGAATTTTCTATGATATTGTTCAATCTAAACTTCTGTAAACTTTTAGCCTCCACATCATCCTCACTACCTGGATATTAGGTGCTGAGTAAAATGGTCAACTCTGTACTTTTTAGTTCAGCCCTTCAGTGAATCTCAACAAACAATGAATTAAGTGTTTTGGGGTTTTTTTGGAAGGTGTTCAAACCACTTTATTGATGTTAGAAATGGTTCAGTAAAAGAAGTATAGATTTTTTTCCAGCACAGAAAAGACCTTAGGATTTACAGTGGAATTCTGTCTTGTGGTAGGGGTTACTTCTGTTGCTGTTAATAGCTATTTTGCACTTGGCATTGGAGCAGAATCAGTCCATTAGGCAACAAGGCTTCTGCAGAATTAATGACATTGTAAGATTCCATTATTTCACCATTAGAGCTGATGTAGACACAGAGGTGCTTATACTCCTTTTAGCATCAATTTGCATGTATTCCTCTTGCCTGGTATAGTTCCAGAGGTGATTAGTCTTCAGTACAGGTCCTGAGTAGCGATTTTAGCAAAGAAGGCAGAGGCCTTTATCACATTCACAAAGCAACCCTTGTACAAATGGAGAAAGAGTGGACGAGCTCAAAGCTGAACGTTACACCGTAATAACCTCCTGTACAATTTCACAGCAAAGAAATTTTCCAATTGTAAGGTCATGTTGCCCTCAATTAGTACGTGAAACTTTTGTTGGCACTTTCAGTGGTGTCAAGAATGTCACCTTTGAGGTATCAAGACGCAGTTTTCAGTTGCATAATAACAGCTTTGCTTGGCATCAAAGTTTTGTTAACCAGAATCTCTCCTGTCCTTGCCTCGTAAGCGGACAATCAAATCAGACAGTTCTAGACTTTCTGAAACTAACTGAGATCCATGGATTTCTGCATGTTTGAGGACAAGAACATAAGGATAAAGTATGACATAAAAGAAGTCATAATTTAACCAAATGTTTTTAGGATTTGTCCTGATTTTTAATGGAGGTGGTGACAAACAAAAGGAAACATTTTGTTTAAAATAAAAGATCCTGACATGCTCTAAAGATGTGCTACCAACATGATGGCAAATCATTTCACTTCTTTTTCCTTCTAGTTTGAAACCTACAAACTGCCAAACCTGCTGCTTAAAACATCTTTCCTTGTAAATGGCTTTAAGGTAGCTACACGTAAAGGTTCAGAGAAAGAATAGTAATTACCATTGCAGACAGCTCAAGCTGAAGAGAACTCTGCACCTCACAGCAGCAATTAAAGAAAGCAAACTTGGTAGGACGGATAATGAACAGGTTATCACATAATTATCACATTGGAAATCAATGAAACACTCTTCAGATTCGATTCTGAAAAGGGTGAAGAAATAGAGACTGTTCAGAAATGAACAATGAGAATTATTAGGTGTATGGCATACAGAAAGCTGTTTTAAAAAGAGGCATTATGAGATCAGGATTGAATATTTTGGTAAGCTGATTCATACAAGCTTCCCATTTAAACATATATCACAGAGAATCACAGAATGCTTTAGGTTGAAGTGATCTTTGGAAATCATTATTCAAGTCTTCTACTCAAGCAGGGTCAGCTAGAGCAGTTTTCCCAGGACGATGTCCAGTTAGGTTTCTCCACAGATGGAGACTCCACAACCTCTGCAGGTAACCTGTTCCAATGTTTGAACACCCTTATTGTAAAAAAGGTGGGGGGGTGATGTATAGAGAGAGTGAGAGAGACATAGGTAGGTGGATATAGATACAGCTATACAGATATATACGCATGTATATGCATACCTTCATCCTGCAATCCCATGTGAGTAGGAGTGGTACGTATGTGCAGGTCAGATTAAAAGAAATTCATGTAAGAATTACTACTTACTGAATCTTTGTTTCTTCCTGTAATTTTATATGTGATATCAGGCAAAGAGGTTATCAGAAGCTGTGGGTTTGCTGAGAATTTATTTTCAAGTTCTAGTACCTACAGATATGAATTGTCTGAGATGTGTATTAACTATATGAAAATGTGATTGCTTGTTTATCTCATTCTCAAAAGATAACTGAGGTCAGAAGCTTAGTAAGATACTAAGCAAAGTATTTGCTGATTTTATTGTCATTTTAAATGGACGTTTAAATTGATAAAAGAATATGTCTTTCAGAATCAGATCTAGAATGTTATTCTTTTAAGTTTGAAGATATTTTGGAGAAATATTTCCAAAGATAGAAATACTTTAAACTTAAAGCAGACTTCTCTGTAAGTAATTACAGACATTTCAGAATCTACTCCTAAAATATCAGCTACACTTTAGTACCAGAGATTTGTCATTGGATTGTGAAAATGCTGTCTCTGCTCTGTTGTAGTCATTCCTGGGTAAGCACAAACATCACTGGATTTTTGCAGAAAAATGTTTTGCAATATTTCACTATTTCTCTTGATTTCTGTCTGTAAATAGTAATTTTAAAAATATAACTGTAAATTTTACATAATGTGAGAAATATCCCATGGCCACTTATTAGCACATTTTCTCAGTAAATGACACTGAATGGTTTACCAAATAATAAAATGAAAGTGTACTTTTTTTCAGAATATTCAAAAATAAAATTTTATAAATCCTTTTCCCTTTTTGGTTTAGGTTTCTTATGTTTCCAAATTTATCTGGCCCAAATTAATCTCTGCAGCCTCTGCCATTATTTCCACATTCTATTCTGATTCCAGATACATGAACATTTCCCAAAAAAACAAATGTCTTGTTTGCAGTGCAGAAAAATAAGAAAGTATCCTGAGGCACGTCTTGTATATTAATTATAGCTCTGGTTCGTTTCCACAAACAACTGTTCTAGAAACCTGTCCAAGGAAAGTGGCACTGATGAAAGAATTTCTATTGAAAATGCTGCTTATTAGAAAAAAATCAGATTGATTACTTTCAGACAGAAAAAAGAACAGTGTATGCAGGGATTTAGACATAATAGTCATGAAGAAAAAAGAAAGAAATAAGCAAGCCAAACACCTGAGACATCTTTAGTGACATAGCAGGTGATACATAGGTATAAAACATGTATACATAGACACATGCAAATACACACACACATGCATGCACACACACACATATACTTCCACTTGTTTCATTCTCTGGGTATTGCTTATTGTCTTGTCAAATATAATCTGAAAAGACAATACAACATACTGTGTACTAACCTATCTTCTGGTCCAGAACTGTGCCATGTGGCTGGGTTACCTTCTAAAATTTTTCCAGAGTAGCCTCCACTTTTTACATCTGCCTCAGATGCTCAGTGTGTTGTTTGAGTCTGATTTCAAAAAAAACCATGAATATTCTTATCCACAGCTGGGGAAAACAAAAGCTGCACAATTGTAGAGGTAAATGGGAAGTAGACTTTTATTGGGCATCAAACACAGGCTGATAAGAGAAGAGCTTCTTGCCCCACTGCATCATGGTACTTAAGGAGGGCATGCAAAAACCATTGAGTTATCAGTTGGTATCTGAGAGTTATGGGTGAAGTGACATGAGAAAGATTTAGCTCCACCACTCTCACAAATTTATAGCAAAACACTTTATCAACTATTCTTCCCTAATGTAATCATCAGGTTAATTAGGAAAGGTTATCCATTTAAAGCATTTCCCATTACAACAACCACTAAGATATTCACCTTCTTTGATACCACGTTGTTTATTAAAACAGTGGTCCCCCGCTTGCAAGGTGATTTGTACATTTTGCAGTTTCCGGTATAAAGCTATTGGACCCATTTAAACTCTGTTTTGATTGCTGTGTGATTTTGTGCAAAAGAAATTGGCATGATCCTGTGATGTCAAGGTAGACCTGAAAACGCAGACATGCCCAGAAACTGTAGAGTACAATGTGAAAGGATTGCTGACAGTATGCCATAGGCTCTTTCTGAAGATCTCAAATACTGTATGTTCCAATCATGATTGTTCAGGACTTCTCTATGGGATTCAGAATAACCATTCGCCTTCATTTTAGGAAAAATTCCAAATCTTTCACAAACGCTGGTTTCAGCTTTGCTGGATTAACATCATCATTGTAAGATCTTCATTGAGTAGTCCATGAAACCTTTGGTGACAGAAGGAGAATGACCACAAAGATGGGGGCTTACCATCGTCAGCTCTGCAGCAGTAACATAACTGTGTATTTCAGGTTAATGCACCTAGCCTGTAGGTGCTTATTTTCTGTAACTCACACAGATTAGAATGGAAATATCAAGTTCCCAACAGTTCAGTTTACTTTTTGTCTAAAGTGTTAAGAACAGCACACTTCTAATCACCTCATACAGGTAAATAGTTATGGTCATTTTTTGCTCTGTTTTCACTCCCATCCTGCGAAATAGAGTTCATGTCTGCTGCTTTGAGGCAGGATGAAAAGGTGTTTTAGTAATTAGTGTTTGCAAAGTTCTAAGAAGTAGAAGTCCTAAATTTCAGTCACCAGAATCAACACAATATGAAAAATTCTCTATTCCACAACTTCTGTGAATGTCCCTAATTATACACAGACTTTCATCAAGTGATCAAGATGGTTCTGATGCCTCTACTCATGTGGAGTAGATTATTGCACAACATAAATGGTCCTATAGTGATCTCACTAATAGTACTTGTGGTTTGCAGTAGTACTTGATGGAAACAAGAGTTTCTACTACCAATTGGTAATGAGTAAAGAGAGTCCACTTCAATTTTAATTAAATCAATAGGAGTGTTTTCATTTGCTTCACTAGATAGGTGCTTTTCCTTTTTTATGAGCTTTCTAATAGTCCATTTTAAAATCTGTTTCTCTCTAGTGAGATCAAAATGCATGCTGTACTGTCGTAACGGAACACATTCTCACTGCTGTTCTTCAGACCAAAAAGGATTTTCAATGTCGTTGCAGTCATTGTGCTGTGTAGCATTTGAGATGTTTGGCTCCTCTTTGGTCATTTGTGTGCCACTGAAATAATGAGACAGACACACAGTGTGACATGCAAATAGTAAAGAATGCTTTCCTAAGCTATGGAACAGATATTAATATGCTCAGCCCCTCTAAATTAAAAGCATCACTGTTTTTAACCATGAAAGAACAGGGGGAAAAAACAAAAAGTTGTTATATTGACTAAGTAATGTAAAGGATGTAGCACCTCTACCCTCTAGAGACTTCTTAAAAACTGATAGGCCTTGTAGCTTGACACAGCTTCAGTACATGGTTGTTTTTCTAACAACTGAAAACAACCTTTTAACAGCCTCATTAAAGTGCATGCAAATATTCAAACAGAACCTTCACCTAGTAGAGTTTTCTCTTTAAAATGTAAATGGTTTGCTGCTTATGAGGTTAGCAGTTTAGAAAAACAAAACAAAACCCTTGAACATTTTTAATAAAAATCTACATTATCTAAAAGTGATTGGCACGGATAGTCCTCAAAAGGAAAGAAATGGGTGGCTTGTGTATATGCTAATATTTGTGCTATTGTAGCTCATATACATTCCTGCCAGCAAGTGTTTACATTGTCTTTGCGTATAATACTGAGAATCAGACTTGAAAAGAAACTCTTTCGTTGTTTTTTAGGGCCATGTTGTGAAATAATGCCTTGAATTCTATTAGGCCACCTATGCAACTTCTCACTACTAGACAACCACCTGGCTAACATTTTTTTAAAATAGCTGTATTTTTCACAGCCAATGGTTTCTCCATTTAAGGATAATTACTATGACCTAGAATTTTAGCTTGCAATATATGCAGTACAAGGCTACTAGAAACCTACTGAGGTTTGCTCATTTCTGATTTAAATAATGGACAGACAGATTTACTCATCCACAGTTGTTAGAGTGAGTCACCCAGTGGCCCAGTGTCACTGAGGCTCTACACATGTAAATGAGAAGAAAATGTGGCCTGCCACCTGGGCTTTACAGTCTAAACCACGTATGTTTCATTAATACAAACCAGTACTGCTTTCCTTTTCTTTAGCAGGCCACGTACTATCATAGTTATTCATTTAACAGCCTCACAATATTGTCTGTAGTAATCGAGTAGTTTCTAGTGTCTTTAGAACAGATTCACACAGCAGCCAGGCTGCAGTTCTTGAGCATAAAACTTGAGAAAAAACATGCACATGAAGAACACCTTTAGTGTACCCTCTCTATGTTCAAGCAAAAGTGTTCCAGGAAAGAAGGCTAAAGTTCCTTGAAAGCTTCAGGATTTTTTCAGTAAAAGGAATGTCAATTCCAAGTTCTAAACCTGTCTGCCTATATTATTCCAGTAATCTAATTTAAGGGTTTTTTTATATTATATAAAACCAGATTCTACAAAGAGACAACCTTTAAAAATGTGAATGCACTGTTTGAGCTCAATTGAATTAATTACTGAGAATAGTAACTACAAATGTCTGCAGGAAAAGAAAAAAAAAAAAAAAAATCAACCAGGCTATCTCCTTGATTTTCTTTGTTACAAATATGCTTTTTCATAACTGCAGCTAAAAGTGAAGACCGGGTCTCATGCTTCCCTTGAGCACTCTAGCAAGTAAGGCCCATATGGGTAGTCCTTTAAAGTAGACAGTGAGAGATCACTTTTTCTCAGGATAGAACAGGTGATATCAGCAATTCAGTGACAGCATTGTAGGACTTTGGACCATTTATTAAAAACACCTGAGAGTAGACTCTCAGGTAAGTATTCCACACTCATCTCTGTTTTCTCCAAAAACGCAGCTGACCAAGTTTAAGGTTAGCCTATTTACATGAGCTGCAGGTGTGCAAAAATGTGAATCCAAAATATGTAAGCATGCATGCAATATTATTTTAAATTCCATGAAGATATCTGAAATAGATTTTTGAAGCTGCTCTGATGAATTTGATGCAACTCAAAGTACGTCTCCTATGAGACAGCAGACAAGCACAACCCAAGTTAGAACAAACAGGTTTGGTACTTTTTCACGGTTATAGCGTATCAAACTCTCTCCACAACCAGGTGTTACAGGGCTTATAGAAAAGGACTCACTTTGCTTTGTCAGATTACCATTGTCTCTTTCTTTTCCACTTCTCCTTTTAGTTACATTTACCTGGTCTTTAAACCTGGAAGAGCCTACCAGCTGCAGCCCCCAGGGAGCCATTACATATTCTTGCAATTTAGCGGTGGAGCCTGTGATTTATTTCTCTCTGTCCACAAAGGGTTTGGACTTTCGGTGGTGGTGGTTTTTAATTGGTTCTTGTCTCCAACTGTTGGTAACTATTTGTGTCATGATGTAGCTGCTTGGATGTTTTGGAAATGGATTAATTTTTCCCTGGGGTGGTTTGAGGGCTTTGGTACTCTGATGTGTTTGGGGTGAGTTTGATGAGGAGCTTTTCACTGAGTGTTCACTTTGCCTCTGCTACTCTGAAGCTGGTCCTGGAGATAGTAGCAAATGTCCTCCTGATCTATGCATGTATAGCTGTTCTTCTTAGAGGGACTGGATATTCGTTCCTTATTTTATTACGCATATAATTTACCTTGTGTTAAACTCCAGGTTAGCTCATGATCCTGCCTTTGGAGGGGGAAGCATTTCACTGCCCACAGGCCTGTGCAAGACTTTCTAGAAATTCAAAATAAGGATATAAACTGTATCTGGTCTAAAGAAGTTACTACTTACCAAACTCTGTAGAAGTGTTTGTAGTCTTATGGCTGAATATTTATTACTGAACTATGTTGGTGCTGTACAAAAGTAAGAGTAGGATTAAATTAGATGTGTTTAGCATGATTCTTTCCTTCTATTGACTGCATCTCCTTTGTATTTTCTCTTTCAGTGCAGTATGTATCACCAGGTTGGCTGGGATCTAATTGCTGACTTTCACCTTGATTTGGCAGGTTTTTATTAAATGTCCCAATATAATACTGATAGTGTTTGGTTTTGTCACTTTACAAATACTCTGTAATATATACAATATAAGAGATCAAAAGGATGTAGAAAAAGAAAGCCAGCAACATGGGCAGTAACATAACAGGATACACATATTCCCTGTATTTTTCCAGTGGTAAAAGCCCAGAAAAAGGCTGCTTTGTAAATTCTCTGGTAGCAGGCTCTGTAACTGGAGTGGTGGTGGGGTGGGGGGGTGTCTGAAATTCAATTAAATTTTATTTTTTAAATTAACAGGAATATTGATTTTCAAAACATACATAAATAGGAATATTATTTGGCAGAGTTCTACTTGCTACCCTATGACAGGCCCAGCTATAGCTGGGGATTATATGTTTATTAATCCATTACAAATAATTGGAAAGTCTCTGAAGAATTGGCTTGAATTCCACAATTCAATCTGGCATATGTTTGTGCTGCTGCTGAAAAGGTCACTTCTACATCTTGCCTTTTCAACTGAGCTAATGTTAATGTGGCCTCAGCATGAATGGATTAAAAAGGTGTAAGGTGAAAACTACAGGGGGTGGAAAGTGGGGGGAAGCTTGTTTAGGATGAGCAGCAGTTTCCTGAAGAAGTCTGCTG
>NW_010123031.1:149205-153918 GCF_000699245.1 Pterocles gutturalis
TTGGCACATGGGAACAGGGAGAAGGAGCTGCAGGACACGATGGCTGTGATCGCTTCTTTGGGCACTAGCCTGTGCCAGATGTAAACTTGAACCATTGGAAGACAGCATTTAACCCTCTGTTTCCACAGCCTGCGCTGTGTTATGCACCTATTCCTCTGCCTCAGAGATGTGACTAAGCTTCTGTGTATTGACCCACTTAAACACGAAAACAAACAGCACTCAGCCAAGAAGCAATTTCTAAAAAACTGAAAAATAAAATGGAAATTTTTTGATGCAGCACGCTATATTCCCCAAACTTGTAGGCTGGTTTTGCTTGTAACCTAGCAGACAGTGGTCTCTGTAATTTTCATTAATTTAAGTGATTTCTGACCAAGTCAGTTTTGTTTCATGGTAAACTAAAAATATAATTTAACAGTTCTAATAAAGGGAGCGTCTGCAGAAGCACAGCTAACATCACCGTGAGTCTTCACAAAACAGTGAAGATTCTGTGTCCTAATGTGTTTGGTACCCTAGTTTGAGATAACACTGTCTTTACCCACTGTGTTTATTCTTCTCAAAATGAGCATAACTGAATTTTAACTCTACATCCTTTACAAATTACAGGCATCTTCCTTTGAAAAATATTCGGAGGTTTTGTTTGGTTGAGGTTTTACAATGTTCAGACTGAACGAATGTATATTAATTTTCTAAATCATAATCCTATTCCTCTCCACATTTGGGTTGTTTTAGTCCTCTCACTTTAGAAAAACATAATTTCAAAGACCGTGCAGAAGTAGTATAATTCTGTACATTAAAAAGTACTCCTTTTATCTTCTACCTTGGTGATTTATAAGAACAAAGGAAAACATCTGCTCACTACACAAAAAAATCCCTGGTGAGTTAAATTTTTCCAGCTATAGTGCTGGTTTTGAGTGATTTATGGTCTATGATGCATGAGAATCTATGATGGGTGGAAATACACAAACACTTCATAGGCTGGTTCCAAGACCTGAGCAACAGAAGAAAGACTCAACATGGATTGCACATACTATGTGTTGTGGTCAGTATTTAACATTATGCGTATCAAGAGCCATTACCTTATGACAGCAGCTGACACCAACACAACAAATTTGTGGCTTTCTGTGCCCTGTATTCCAACTAGGGGTTTCTTTTAAGTCTTGCCCGAAGAACATAGTTCTGGTTGTTCTCACAGTGGAGGTGCTGTCAGTATAGAATCATAGAATCACTGAATGGTTTGGGTTGGAAAGGACCTTAAAGATCATTAAGTTCCAACCCACCTGCCAAGGGCAGGGAGACCTCCCCGCTAGACCAGGTTGCTCAAAGCCTCGGGGCATTCACAGCTTCCCTGGGCAACCAGTTCCAGTGCCTCACCACCCTCACAGTGAAAAATTTCTTCCTAATATCTAATCTAAATCTACCCTCTTTCAGCTTAAAACAATTACCCCCTTGTCCTATCACTACACTCCCTGATAAAGAGTGCCTCCCCATCTCTCCTGTAGGCCCCCTTTAACTACTAGAAGGCTGCTATTAGGTCTCCCAGGAGCCTTCTCTTCTCCAGGCTGAACGACCCCAACTCTCTCAGTCTGTCCTCATAGGGGAGGTGCTTCAGCCCTCTGATCATCTTTGTGCTCCTCCTCTGGACTCACTCCAACAGCTCAACATCCTTCTTGTGTTGGGGGCCCCAGAACTGGACACAGTACTCCTGGTGGGGTCTCACTGGAGCAGAGTAGAGAGGGAGAATCACCTCCCTTGACCTGCTCCTAATGCTTCTCTTGATGCAGCCTAGGATCCAGTTGGCCTTCTGGGCTGCAAGCACACACTGCTGGCTCATGTTCAGTTTTTCACCTACCGACACCCCCAAATCCTTCTCCTCAGGGCTGCTCTCAAGCCATTCTCCGCCCAGCCTGTATTTGTGCTTGGGATTGCCTCACCTCATGTGCAGGACCTTGCACTTGACTTCATTGAACTTCATTATGTTGGCACTGGCCCACCTCTTAAGCCTGTCCAGGTCCCTCTGGATGGCATCCCTTCCCTTTAGCATGTTGACTGCACCACACAGCTTGGTGTCATCCACAAGCTTGCTGAGGGTGAGTTCGATCCCACTGTCCATGTCACCGACAAAGATGTTAAATAGCATCAGTCCCAGTACCGATCCCTGAGGAACGCCACTTGTCACCGGTCTCCATTCAGACATTGAGACGTTGACTGCAACTCTCTGAGTGCAACCGTCCAGCCAATTCCTTATCCAGAGGGTGGTCCATCCATCAAATCCATATTTTTTCCAATCTGGCCACCAGGATGTCGTGCGGGACAGCGTCAAACGCTTTGCAGAAGTCTGGGTAGATGCTGTCAGTTGCTCTTCCTTTTTCCACTGATGCTGTAACTCCATCATAAAAGGCCACCAGGTCTGTCAGGCATGCTTTGCTCTTGGCGAAGCCATGGTAGTTACCAATCACCCCTCCTTCATTTCTCATGTGCCTTAGTAGAGCCTTCAGGAGGATCTGCTCCATGATCTTGCTGGGCACAGAGGTGAGACTGCCTGGCCTGTAGTTCCACAGGTCTTCTTTTTTACCCTTCTTGAAAATGGGGGTTATGTTTCCCCTTTTCCAGTCAGTGGGAACTTCACCAGACTGCCATGAACTTTCAGATATGATGGTCAATGTCCTGGCAACTTCATCTGCCAGTATGAACTTGTTTAAGCTAATTTGTGTATGGTGAGGAAAGGTGAAATGCACATAGTTTTCCTCTGTGCCAGTCACTCCCAGCTCACTCTTACTGGCATTACAGTGATGGCTTTAACACAAAAATGCAGTTCTGTTCCAGCATGCTGTGTGTTGTTCTTGTTAACTCTGGGACAGCCCTTCATTACTATTTCTGCACAAACCAGTAACATCTTAAGTGTATTGTCATAATTTCCTTCTTTATTTCCAGCCCTATGAATGGTTAAACATTTCTGATTGCCCCTATATACAAATGTACATACGTACTTCCCTCTCTCATTGTTACTTGCAGCCTAGTCAATGAAACTATAGCATGAAACCAATGAAAGTAAATACTTTTTCCCCTTATCTTGTAGAGCTGATGATTAAGGCTATATCTGTGGTTTTAGTGTCAAAAGATAGTACGCTATATTGTCTCTATTGCATTTCACATTGTTTCTTCTTTTTAACACAGCCACACTGAAAAGAAGGGCAAAAAGCACAGTAAATGCATACAGAATCGTTGATGCTTGAAATGAGCGAGACTGAATGAAAACAAGCAAGCAAATCTTAATTTATCAACCAGTTTTAATCAAATTTATTCACACAAAAACTTATATAGTAGCTTAAAAATAACAAATGACACATGGCTACTGGATACAAGCCTGTCCTCCTAGACTACAGCAAAGTAAGATATTCTGTGGTACTGCAAGGTTAAAATTAGTGAGCACTTCTCAGTCCTCAAATAGGAGGTGCCATGCAAAAGCAGCATATGATCTTAGATGTTATACCTTTGATGTACCTTTTGATGTTGAT
Source organism: Pterocles gutturalis (assembly GCF_000699245.1). NCBI lineage: Eukaryota > Metazoa > Chordata > Aves > Pterocliformes > Pteroclidae > Pterocles > Pterocles gutturalis. The sequence continues at coordinate 152,721 of NW_010123031.1, forward strand.
AATTTTGTGATCCTATCACTAGTGTAAGCAATCCATGCTTACAGTTTGTTTCTATGTTCGTACACACTTTCGGTCCAGTAGAAGTGATCTGCTGTCCTGTGAAATGCCTTAGAGCATGAATGAAGCTGGGGAGACAGAGAGTTCTCGTATCGACCATGTGAACTGAACCTTTAGAAGTGTAGCAATTACAAGACGGTAATTGTTATTTCATTGATGATGCTATTGAGACAAGAGCTCAGAACAGAAAGTACTTCCACACAGACCCTTCATTTGAAACACTACTGATCAGAAAATAGTTTGAAGTGCCTGTAGCTGAACCATGATTTAGTCCCATACTGATTACTGATTACTGTATCATCTGCTTTTGTTTTTCAAATACAGTTATCAAATTGCTCTGTATAGATGGGAGTGGTACAAGCATGCAAAAGAATTATCCACTTAATTCCAGCCTGTGAACATGATCCATATTAATTCAATGGAAAACCACGTTCTCATGTAAATGTTTTCAGGGCTAAGTAATTTAATAGAGCCTTCGTATGAACATCCAGGGTTCTGAACTGGGTCCCTTGCTTCAGGATTACAGACAGAATATAAGATTATAAGTTAAATTTCCTTATTTCAACAATTAAAAATAATCTATTCCATAACATACACATCATGCCCAGTATATAGGTGAGGACCCTCCGGAAATTGGCTCTTTTCGTTCCAGATCTCTTTTGCCCTGGGTCATCTCGCTCCAGGTGAATCATAGAATCATTAAGGTTGGAAAAGACCTCAAGGATCATCAAGTCCAGCCGTCAACCCACACCACCTAACTCACTAAACCATGTCCCTAAGCACCACATCTACATGCTTCTTGAACACCTCCAGGGATGGTGACTCCACCACTTCCCTGGGCAGCCTGTTCCAATGCCTGATCACTCTTTCGGTGAAGAATTTTTTTCTAATATCTAGCCTAAACCTCCCCTGGTACAACTTGAGGCCATTTCCTCTTGTCCTATCACTTGTTACTTTAGAGAAGAGGCCAGCACCCACCTCACTACAACCTCCTTTTAGGTAGTTGTAGAGAGTGACAAGGTCTCTTCTCAGCCTCCTCTTCTCTAGACTAAACAACCCCAGCTCCCTCAGCCGCAGGCTCCTCAGTTTAAAGCCCTCTCGATGAACCCTGACAGCTTACGAGCAAGAGTCCTTACCCCCC
>NW_010123032.1:0-805 GCF_000699245.1 Pterocles gutturalis
ACCCAGCCCTATGCGCAGGAGATGTGCGATGATGATGACGCGCTGTCAGGTTCCTGAGCGGCAGTATGTTGTACCGAGGCGGTGGCCCCAGAAGCAGTGGTGGTCCCCAGCAGGGCGGTGGGTGTTCCTGCCCACCTGGCGCTCCCAGTTCCCCGACACCGCTGCCTGAAGCAGGAGGTGCAACCGTGAATCAAGACTGTGTAAAAAAGGAATACTAAAGAACCTTCTTTTCTACACGTTTCCATGCATACACTTTTCAGATTTTACTATTCACACAGAAAGCCTTCTTTGCGGAAAATAATGTAATACACTAATACAATTAATTAGAATTTAATTCCCAGAGCGTTAACCATGGAGCTTTAATTTGATACTCTTGTTCACGGTACAACCTTCGGATCAGTGATCACTTTTTTTTTTCCATGAAAGTACACACTGCAGTGCACGGGCTAGGTAATGTTAAATCATGAGCGTATACTTTATTTTTTCTTCTTTTTTTCATGGAATTCCAAGTACTCACCTTATGCTACATTAGTTATTAACAGACATCTGTGCTGAAGACTCTGAAGACAGAACTATTAGTTTCTTCAGAGATCTTGCCTTATTACTCAAAAATTTTATGAATTTTATAACCAGAACACCATAGTAAAAGGGAAAGGTGAGGCACCGCAACAGTGTTCAGAAGTATCTGTTTATTTTGGGTACAGAATTTTTAGCTGGTATTTTGTTAATAATATCAGATGCTAATTTGATGACACTGCTGACATCTTAGCACAAGAGCATTTAGAACATTAAATAATGTTCCCTA
>NW_010123032.1:825-27581 GCF_000699245.1 Pterocles gutturalis
GAGAAGTTACTTATATCCATAGGAATTGTAGATCATATTCAAATAATCTACCAGACACTTAAGACTGATCTAAGTTCAAGAGAGTTCAGGCCATCTGTTATCCACGTCCATCGGATTCTGACTGTCATTGGACAATAATAATTAAAAGTGATTTGCGGTCTGGGACCTGCATCTCAAGTATTTAAAAAGGTTGACCCAACAGCTCTTGAGTGTAGACTTTGAGTTCAGACACTAGGGCTGCCATAAGTCTTCAAAAAAGATGATGTCCATATGCCAACTTTTTTTTTTTTTTTTTTTTAAAGAAATCACAAATCCTGTCACTCTGGATCTCAGTTACCCAAAACTGCAAATGAGGAAGAAATGAGTTCAAAAGAAAGACTGGAAACAGAAGGAAATGGAAGAGAAGACAGGACATGGGAAAAAGGCCGCATGAATGAATGAAGTGAATGTAGGAAGATTAGAGGTGAGAAGCTTTGGTTTTTCCGTATGTGTTTCAGGGTTTTGGAGGTCCACTGTCTTCTGGAGCATGTAAACCTTATCCTCCCCAGTATGACCTGGGTAAGAAAGGGATGGAGAAGTCACTATACCTCATCTTTTCTGTCTTTTTTTTTTTTTTTTTTTGGTGAACTAAGGGGAGAGAGACCCTATTTCAGTTATGGAACCACTTGTGGTGCCATTGATGTCTGAGGCTCCATTAATCTCAGACAGGTAGGGTGTTTTTTACATATGGTATGGCTTTTAATTGGAACTGTCATTTTTATCACCTTGAAAACCCCTATCTTTTTTAAAACAGCCACTTACAAATATTCTAACACCCGCTATCTAGGGTGTGGCTAAAAAGGAGCACCAGGAGCAATTTACTGGGATGCAAGAGCCCTATGTTTGAGAAGCATACACTTTCAAGATAGCTTCTCTTACATTATTTGTATTAGTATGAATGCTTCTACATGGCTGTGATAAAGTGTCACAGTATTCCTACTATCAGTACCCCTATACTATGCTAGCCACTTCTAAGTAATTTCTGTAATTAACCGTATAATAAGCTAAGTGATGTCGTGGACATAGTGTAAACATAGTATTGCAGGTCACCAATGGTATCTGCATAATAAGGACAAGGGTAGCGATCAGAAAAAGAATAAAATAAAATAGCCATTGTTGCGGTGGATTACAGAGGTTTCTAACACAGACCTCTGCTCTATAGAGACAGGATATACCTATTGGTCAGAGCTATCTGTTTTTAAAAAAGACCTTTTTTTCCTTCTCTTCATTTAGGAGCTAAGAATTCAATAGAAACTTTGCACTGGATCAGAAGAGGCATATCTTAATTAGTGTGCTAAAAAAATAACATTTCTTTAAAAAATTGCAGGCCACTCTTACTAAATCCAGAATGTGATTTCATTTAAAACTTTTCTGGAAACTTGTTGGTCTCCTCCTGATCCTAATAAACCATGGACCTTTCCCATTCTCACTGTATGATAAGAACATTAAAACTGCTGAGAACATGAAAAAATTTCCACAAACCCCCAACATTTTCTGCAGGAGTACAGCATTACATCCTCTACAGCTACACACCCATTCAGCAGTGTGGTTTTGTTTTTTATCAATCCCATCACTGGAACATTTAGTTACAATAGGAGGTTGGAAAGTGGTCCATATTAGTATAATCCTGATCTTTAGGAGATGGGTGTGGTGCATAGGTTATGATACAGACAAAGTGACAAAGCTAGCAACAAGGCTGCTTCCAAGAGAAAATATTACAATCTTCTGGACAAACACAGTTTCTGAAGGACAATCTTTTACTACTTTTATATCGTCATTTAACAGTCACAGGTCAGAAGTTGCAAACTTTAAAGCTGAAAGATGGATTTACTCCTACAATCAAATGGAATTATATCCTCTCTTCTGGCTTTCAGCCATCAGCCTTTAGAGAGCTCTTATCCATGCACCATTGATCTCTCTCTAACCAATGAGCCTCATCACATCCAAGTCAGGTCTGCAGGGTGGTGTACTGAGTTACAGTTTTTCTTTCTCCTATTAAAGATGAAGTGTGCAAAACAAAAGTTGCTGGGAGATGCTGCCTCCCAGAGAGGCAAGTTGCCATTAATCAATTGCTGTCATTAATAGGACTATTACCTCTCACAGATGTGCTTTTCAGGATACTGAGGCTCTTGCATTTTGGCATCGCACATGCCATTAGGAAAAAATCTGCTCATGGCGTATGGTTGGCAGTAGTGTAGCAATTGCTGATTCCTGTTCTGGACTTTGTTTACTCTGAGTAGGGAAGATAAAACTACCTAGCTACCTGACAGCCATCCAAGTTTACCAGCTTACAGAGTGAACAATCCCTCCTTTTTTGTGTGTTGTTTTTTTTTCCTAAACAAAAGAAAATGTCTTCTTAAATTGAAACCACACTAACAATTTTTTCATAAACTTTTCTTCCTGAACAAGGCACTGATCCTTTCCTTGGGAATACAGCATGCTGTGTTTGCTGTTGCACATAACTTCATTTGCTTGCTTTATACTCCTTTTGCAATATAAAAGATAAGTGCTATGAAACCAGATTGACTACAAAACCTCATACTGTCTTCACTTTGGTATTTTTCATTACACTTAATTTTAGTAAACTTCATATTTATGTATGCAATTCAAGTGTTTTAAATTTTTCTATTGTTGTCCTATATCACTGACTTCAACTAAGACCCAAAGAAATATTATACAAAAAATACTAGATGGAATTGAAGAACAAAATAATTTACATTCACACCAACACACCATACATTTAAATGTCTTTTGGTTTGCAAACTTTCCTTTTGCTTTCGTTATAAATTAATTTAATATTATTATGATGAATGCATGGCATGTTATGTTGGATAAACAGACTCACAGAATAGAATAATCCGTACATTCAGGAAAACTAAAACAGCAATCTAAGCATAACCAAGAACTTTCTTAGTAAGTATTATATTTAAAGATATAAATGTATACATAGATATATGCAAGTGTATATCAGAAATGGGTGTTCTTATATTTGAGAGCAGGACCAAAGCTCAGATTGCATTACTGATTTGTCTAGTTTTGCACCTATGTTGATAAAACACAAGTACTTACAGTTGGGGATCCTGACCCTTGTTAACAATTCTCAGACTGTTACAGTACAGCTGTAGGATAGGGACATGGGGGTATAAGCAACAGGGATGACATTTAGACTTCCTGGGATTGTTCAGACTGTCAGTCACAAAGAAACACAGTGCAAGTGTCTCTTGGGACTCCAAAAGAAACATTTCATAAAGAAATAGAAGAGAACGGAAAAAGTGTGACAGGCAGCTAAATAACACATGGTGCTGGTAAGTTAGTGCATGCAATAAAAAAGCAGACAGAGCTTTTACCTATCAAGAAACTGACAATACAGTGTACTTCTCTCTTTCTTTGTGCATAAGTGTTCTCTTAAAGTCTAAATTAGGCAAATAATTGATTATTATGAATAAGTGTATAATTGTATATTTGTCTTCATAGTTCTATTTTGAGTGGATTCAGAATTAGATTGGTTTTTTTCTTAACCTTGCTACAAACCTTGTTCTGGTTTGGTTGTTTAACATGGTTTTGGCTAATGTTATTCTAAGTGTTATTTTATCTGTAAGCAGTGGTGTATCATCTATAATGTCATAGGAATATCTTTAATCTTGAAGAAGAGTTACAGATATACATCAACTATATTGGATTGTGAAAAACTAGAGTTAGGAAAGTGAAATTCCCCAGTGAACAGCAAAATCATTTGCAAATAATGAATATGATTTTAACTACTCTATAATAACTGCAAATTCATACAATTTTCCAGTTAAAAAGTGAAAACTGAAACATTTAGAAAAAATGTTTCAGTTCCCCAGTGAACAGCAAAATCGTTTGCAAATAATGAATATGATTTTAACTACTCTATAATAACTGCAAATTCATACAATTTTCCAGTTAATTTAAAATTAACTTTTTATTTTGTCTGTAACAAGTTTGTATATTCAATAGCTTAAATCGGTTAGAATGATGGTGAAGCTATATACTTGATTTGTGGATCAGCTGTTCAGTTCTTGCGCATGAACATCTGTGCTAAAAAGCTTTTTGAAATTTTCCATTGTTGGCAAAAAGTAGCAAAATAGATCTTAAAAACTTTGCCAGGGGCCACCTGCAATTCTTAAAAGAGTGTTACCATAACCCATTCCCCTCTCAACAGCTATGTTATTTTGTATGAAAACTCAAAGTTCGGCATTTGATTATAAAAATTATGTGAAATTACTCATGCATTTTAATACCTCACTCCAGAATCATGACTGAAGTAAATGTTTGATATGAATCATAGAATATCTTGCATTGGAAGGGACCCATGAGGATCATTGAGTCCAACTCCTGACTCTGCACGAGGCAACCTAGAAGTTAAACCATGTATCTAAGAGCAATGTCCAAATTCTTCTTGAACATCAACAGACATAACATGAATGTCAAAGTGATACCTGCTGGGGATACAGGTTAGATTCATGTCACCTAATTCTGCTTGAGTTAATTTTTTCTAAATTAATCAAAGGCAGCAGATATTTTAGATCACTTTTTTCGGGGATCAGATTAGTCTGCCAGATGTGATATTTAACAGGTTCTTAGATTTGTGAGCTTTGTTACAGCTGCTGCCGCTAATAGAATTGGCTTCACAATGTAGAAGGAAATCCTTGTCCTTTTGAAGCTTCATTCTGCATCCACTTTAAATTTTTTAAAAGATTTAATTTATATTAATCTATTAAACATGGTTACCATGTTCTAATAACAGTAAATTAAAGCCAAAACATAAGAACAAATTTAGGGAACAGTTACAGGATAGAAAAACAGCACTTACATGTGACGTATAGGTTATGTTAGTAACTCATTATAATATGACCTCTCATTGCCATGCAGTAGCCATGGGATGGTACTCTAACACTTCTATGCATAAGCACAGAGATATAAAATTTAATTAGGAGAGTATTACTGCTTTTCTATAGCAACTGGTGAAACCAAAATTGGAACATTATATCTATGTATAGCACCTACACTTAAAGAAGTGCAGTTAAAAACAGAATGATGTATAAAGGCTAATTATTCACAAGATTAATGTGAGCTCTAGTTTCTCTCACAGTAAAGACTGAGAAAGCTCAAGCTATTTAATTCCAAAGAAAAGTACAGCATTACATGATTAGAGTACACAGGTATATATGTAGAGAAAAGACATCTGACAATAGGTCTTTAGCATACATGAAAAAAACATTAACAAGAATCAGTGATTAGAAACTGAAGTTTGATTCATTCAAAAAAAGTAAGGTGCAAAATGTCAACAATATTAGCAGTGTGCTTTTTGAAAGGCTTCTCTAGATATTCTCTATCACTTGAAATCAAGACTGAATGCCATTCTTTTGGATATATTGTAGTCCAAACTTACAGCTGTTTCGGGAGGGACCAAATGAAATTCAGTGGCCTCTTTCAGATAATTGAAAGCATGTTTATGAGAGTACTCTCTGCATTTATAATCTGTGTGATATTTTAATACAATGGGTTACCCTGAGTTTTGTTTTATTTCTTTAAAGGATATTTCATTTTCAAAGCTGCTAACCTTCAAACACTGAAAAAAATCCGTAACTTTTTAAGAAAAGTCAACAGTAAAGAAGCTGAAAGGATGTCTTTCAGCTCAAGGACATTTATGGAAAGTAAAATTACTTGCTAGATTTTATTTCTAAAAACTGTCTGAAATACCATATCAAAACAAATTATTCTTGACACAAGCATAATCAGAAATATGTAAAAAATGGTTGATTAAGCAAGAGATGTCAGGGTTTTTTTTCACTCAGACTGTAGTCATAATTTCCTAAAAATTTGCCTCAGTCTAGAAAACTTCTTCGTTATGTTTGTTCACTAAGTACTGATGACAAGTTTCTTGCCAAGCAATTGAGGTTTATATTTACAACGCTATAGGTAGAATCCGGAGGACAGAATCTGTGATGAAATATGTTTTATTCAGACAATCTAGAACAAATAGAACTGGAAAAAGGAACAACTTCTGTTCCTTCATTTTCCAAAACTCAGTCAATAGAAAGACTTGCTGTGATTTGGGTGTGATCACTGGTCCTACAGAATCAATATGCTTAAGTTCTTGAGATTTATCCTCATGAGAAAAATTAGCACAGACAAAGTGATGTATTCCAGACTTACCATTTATACTATTATGATTGTTTAATTTATATCAATAGATAAAATTACTTGAATGAAACATTTATGCCTGGGAACATGTGCCTGGTACCAAAATAACTATATTCTTTATTTCTGCCTATATAAAAATTAGTATATTATTTGCATAGATATTTAACATCTAAACAGAGTATAAAAAGAAAATGCTAACTGCAGAAAAGGTGTGTTGGCATTAAAACCCAAAAAAGACATTATACTTTAAATGTTTGTAGGCTTCAAATCAGCTTTTACATCTAAAGTTTTAGAAGTGGACTGAAATCAGTAAAACATAATCAGTATTCTTACAATCTAGTGTCTTCCATCATTCTTTCAAAATTTAATTAAAAGATGGGCAATGAATCTTATGTCAGCAGATGAGTATATCACCATACATGGTAAAACAAATTAATCAGCAAAAATACAGCACTGCAAAATAGAGTTGCAATAACCTTTTCTAGATAAGCAAGGACTTAGACTTAATTTCTAAACAAACAACTCACTGTTCGTTTCTTGACGGAACTTAAGGTAACTGTCATGTCATGCTTGTGGTATCATTATCATGGCAAATTAAAAAAAAAAATTGCACTCTTTTCTAAGCACTTTAATGGGAATCTTAGATTGAATCATCTCTCCCAATTAGGGGGTATTAAAAAATACTAAAAGTGAGTGCTCTTCAGCTCTGTATTAATATGATGGCTTAGTTACAATTTAGGGTCATGTAAGTGTGAAAAGGATGGAACCTCTTGAAAAATGAATCCCAGCAGTCTAATTAATCTAATCACCACAAATTATATTCTCCCTCAGTAATACATTTTCTAGTATACATAAAAAGTGTAATTTATAGATGGTCCAATAAACTAATCTGCTCTCTGTGTTACTACACTGTTACTACCTCCAGTATCGTGAGGTGTGTTAGTATTTACTGACTTTTTAGTCATTTTTCTTTGAAAAAAAACTCATCAGAGCCAAGTCAGCATTGTATGGTAAGGACTCTACTCTGCAAGTGTAGAACATTTGAATGCTATTTTTGTGTGCATTGGATCTAAGCACACTGACACAAGTGGTGTGAGGACACCTGAGCTAATTTGGCTTTACAGCTGTGAGCTGTGTGTGCCACAGGGTCTCACTGTATCACTGGCCTGGAGGAACGTCCACAACAGTCTGTCATGTCAGAGGACTTTGAAAAAACATTCGGGTATATGTCCACTCTGCAGTCAATACAACAAAGTAAAAAAAAAACAAAACAAAACAAAAAAACAAACCACAAACCCCATAACATGATCATACTAAACTGATAAATTATATTCAGGCCTTGTGACAGTGAGGGCAAAATTAATGTTTGTGTGAATGTGTGAATGTCTTTGTTGTAGCTGTATGGAAGGAGACATTTCTTCCCTCTAGGTGAGTGTAATGGAAAAAAGGTTTGTTCAGACTGTTACATCACTTAGAGAACAACAGTGTTTCTGCTAGTACCACTTATCATTTAATTTATGAAGAGTCATGGTTTGGGGGTATTATAAGGCATGACCTCTGCCATCACCACTGTTACTGCCATAGCCTAACTAATTGCAGCTTCCAGTCTATTGGGAAGTTCTAGTCCTGGTGACTGATCCAACCTCTTCAACCTTATGTCCTATGCCATGGTATTCTGCCTGACATAGATTCATATTTATTGCATGACGATACCTTTGAATGTAAATTACAGCTAAGTAGAGTTCACTTAGTGTTAATACATTTCTTTACAGTCAGATGTGTCAAAGGAATGTAAATATGCCTTTTCTTGGCAGCCAGTTGGTGAACATAATATCTTCTCTAACTGCATTTATTTAAATGTGTATTTTTATAATATGTAGCTTAGAATCATTCATTACAGAAATGTACAAATGAGAATGGTGACTGTTTAATAGTTCTTGTTAGAAATTAAATGTGACAAAGCAACAATGCTATGTTAACAATTGGTAAATCCACAATGTAGGTAAAACTGAGAACTATGGAATCAGGGATATTTCTTAAATTTGTTTACAACAGCTTTACAACAGTTTGGTTCCCTGACCATTTTGGAGTCAGTGCTATACTAGAAATTAAAAGTACATTAATTAAAAGGGTGCTCAAGAAAGACAGAATAGAGCTTAAAAAGTTTTAACTGAAAGTTTACAAGTTTTAACTGAAAGTTTAAAAATTTTAACTGAAATAGCAGTACAGCAATCTTAAAGAAAACAGAAATACCATTTGTAGTCCACTTTTATGCTCCTCCCTGGTCATCTACTACTACTCAACTGTTCAAGACAGATATCAGGCTACATGCTTTGAGTACAGCCATTCTTTTGTTCTATGGACCCATGCTAAATATATCATGATAAAAATGTATATAATATATGTTGTGAAGTAGATGACTGGGAATTATGTTGCCATAATTCTAAGAAACAAAATAGATATTTGGAAAAATGGATTTCATCTGACTTTTATGGTTGATATAGTCTTTGCAGTATTCCTAATACACCAGAGCTCCTATTGGGGTGGGAAGGGTAGGAGATAGAAATCCTGGGCATCTTTGGGCACTCCTGGTTTAGCTACACAAGGTAGAGCTGCTTTAGCTTGTTAAGCATCTTGTTTGCAAACCATATAATCCAAGTGGGAGACTGCATCCCTTTTTCTGAGTGCGTGAATGGCTATAATACAATGAAGGCAGCAGATCTGTGCCTCCAGAGGATCCCAGGGAAAGGAAGATTCTCACAAGTGCAGCCCTACTTACCTTACAGTTTTGTGTCTAGAATTGCAAAATTCAGATGGAAGAAGACCCATAATTTTGCTGCAATTCTTTCACAACCAATAAAGCAAGGTTTTAAAATATATTATTTTCGAATTAGAGCTGAGCATTAAGTTTAAAAGTTATAAATATATGGCTTGTCTGTTTCCAGATGAAAAGATAAAGCAGAAAAAAAAAACCCCATAGTTGGCTTGAAAGCCATTTAAACATAGCTTATATAAAATGTCATCAATCTGTGTTAAGTTCTATGGGGAGGATCCTTCAGCTCATTATTTAAAAAATACATATCCATACAAAAGTAAGTACTCATAGCAAAGAGATTCAGCTCTGGATTAGGGAATGCAAATCAGCTCCAGGAGTACGAGCACCAAAGCTAACAAGAGATTAGCATAGAAACTACAAAGCTAACAGGGGATTAACTTTCAGAAGAGTTTACTGGTTTAGCATTATGAAGAAAAAATATAACATAAAAAGGAGCTGAGAACAAAAGTAACCATGAAGGAAAATAAAATATACAGGGTAAAACTACTAAACTATAGCTGCTGCATATATATATTGCGCTGTATTTCTAATCACACGCCTGAACATACACTTCACACCAAACCTGCCTTACATCCAAACTGGGTACAAGCCCAAGGTAGAGCAAGGTGCTTTAAATTCATTTCAAAGCCTCACCCACATTATTAATCAGCTGAGCTTCGAGCGTGCTTCCATCCAGTGTTAGATGGAGTCCCACCACAAATAAGTAAATGGGTCTGCCTTAGCAATCGTATGACAGTTGAGCACAGACCTTGGCTACCTGGCTGACACTACTTATATTCATAACACACACAAATATATACATGAAAGTACAAACCTGGATAACCTATCAGACAAAAGAAGGGTGCCACCTATTTACCATACAGTTAAGATGTACTAAGAACAAGAAGGTAGAAGGCATGTACAAATAACAGATCATATAAATAAAAAGTTAAAAGAGTGATGTCCTAGGGAACACTGGAAATTATACAATTGCAATTAAAATCCATCCTGAAATTTGGTAGACTGGCACCCAAAGATTATTTTGTCTGTAGAACAGTAGAACTGCATTGATTCTTATTTCACAGATACCTTTTAAGTTTTATTTTTATATTTTCAAATTTTATATGTTAACGGAATAATTATATCTCGCTTAAAAAAACCCAAGCTCAGTATACTGAACTATACCATATATCTGCATGGGAAGTTTGAAAAGACGCTGAATTCAGTTCAGAGAAGGCCTCACCCTGAATCATTGTTGAGGTTGTTCTTGTAAGCTGAATGCTTCAGCTCTGCATTCTGCTTCAATGGGAAGGAGCATTTGCTTTTCTTTACCTCTGCTTGGTAGAGTGGTAGCAGATAGGAAGCTGATAAGAAGCTTGGAACAGAGTGTTCTGGCGATTATCAGACATACCCAACCTAACTCTCATACTCTTACCTGAACTGGTTTTCTGTCAAAATATTTGTTTGACCTGCTTTTTAAAGTTTTAGCTGTCAATAATTACAAACCACTTTGCATTCTAGAAGAAACAGGAAAGTTACAACACATAAGGGATCTGAAAGTTAATTGCAGTGAACTTCAGGTCCTTTCCCAACAGGCAACAAAACTACAGTCCCTTAGAAAGTTAAACATTGAAAGAAATAACCTCCACACACTGGCAGATGAATTGGGAAGCCTTCCCTTTGTAAAGCTGGGAGTATAGGTAAAGCATAATATGAAAATTATGAAAGTCACAATTTGTTACAGCCTGCCACTACCATAGTGGATACATGTGAAACATCATGTGTAGTAATTTCTGTCCATCTAAGCCAACTATTTTGTCTTTATCTTTGTAAGGAGTTAACATGCTTACACGATGGTCATTTTACTCCTAATGAAAGGCACTTAAACCAAGGTCTTCATCCCAGTCTTGTCTTTAGACTGCAGACAATGCAAGTTGATTACCATGCTGTATCATGTTCACTAAACTTCAGGTACACATTTCAACAGTCTGGGCTAAACTCAGAAACATTTGCTCTTCACAGATATTTCAGTGAATCATACCTGTCATAGATGAATTCGCAGTGTCCCAAAAGGATAAAGTACATCTGTGTACCTAATTCTCCACTGACAGTGCCTTGCAAAAACCTTTAAACCAATACAAAGGGCAAATACTTTACCATCCCTATTTAGTAGACTTTACATTGCCTTTGGATAAATTAAAATTATCCATACACATTTACTTAGGATGCTAGGTTAATTACATTTTCCAATTTAGTTTTTCTGACATAATATCTGTGACAGGTATATTGCACATCATTCCACTTTTGGATCAGTCAGTCTCAAACCATTCATTCTTGAAGCCTCATTGTTATTATGCTGTTATTAAACTAAAGAGTGTGCATTTGTGATGGTGTCACACATGAACGGTGCAGGGTAAGGAGGACCTGGTACTGTTCGCCAGTCTATCTTCCCTCCATTGCTATAGATAGCTAACCTTCAAGACAAGTGTGCCAGCATATTTCACTCAGATTTCTGAGCATATTACTACTGAAACATAGAATAATATCTGCAACTTTTGAACTGCAGCGCTACCTTTAAAATTTGAAAGTCTTATCTTTAAGTCAAAAGAAATTACATGGAGCTTTCTGTGGAGCCCATAGAAGTATATGTCCTGTCCTCATGGCAGTTCTGTGGGATGTAAGCACCTTAATCTTGTAGGCTTTACTGACAGTCTCTTGAGTCTAGGAAAACAATTTCAGCCTGATGGCAGTTAAGCTTCCAATACAGGGATCACCTGTTTCTATTTAACTGTGATGTAGCTGCTACAGTTATAACCCTTTATCACACCAGTCATAGAATATGGTATCAGGCCATAACAGGAAACAGTAGAGTTACGTAAGATAAATATGAAGACTTGGGTTTTTAATTCCCTTAACATATGGTAAGTAAAGAATTCAGAGTCTATTTTCAGAGTTTGAAGTCTCCTATGTGCTGCTGGATACTCTTAGCTTAAATAAAGCTGTAGGTACTTTGTATGCTATGCTCTGTTGAGTGTTCAAATTAACCTTCATCCCACCTTTTGTCTTTCCCCTGTGCCTCCTCCTGGAAGGTAGAGTCAATATGCCACCCCCTGTATGGTCTGGAAAATCCTTCCATCTGCCTAATACTGGTAATGTACTCACATTTCTTGTTTCATTGTTAAAAAGACAGACCTTGGTTGTGGTGGGTTGCCTTGCAAAGACTCTATATAGAGTATCTGCTTGAACCTTGCGGTTCAGATGGATACTTAGGAGTGATTCTCAGGCAAGAACAGTAGCACCTAAGCTTTTACTACTTTTGACAAGTTACTTTGACATTTTGTTTACTAAGTCAGTGACTTACTGCAATACCCACAGCTGGCTGGCTAGATTAGGAAACAGCCTTTAAGATGGTTGATCTCATGCTTGCTGGTTTGTGGAACAAGGCAAAATACTGACCTTCAAGCATTTACCAGATTTGAATGCTGTAAATTTTTTGTTGCACAGAGAGTGATATTCTTTTAGCCTTAAATTACTTTCAAGTAGTTTAAAGTAAAAATTATGACCATTAAAGTGTCAAATTTGTATGCAAGACAGAAGAATACATGTGTGTGTTTTCCTCTCTAGCAGCCACTTAGACAATACTTGTGTCTACACAAAGTCAGTGTTTTTAGGTGTTAAAAATGCTGGATAAAAAGAAAGCCCACATTATCTCAGTTGACTAGCTACACATAACGGACTTGGAATTACTTTCACTATGCATATTTTTTGTTCTTACAGATGATTAAAGTTGAGCAATTATATGTTGGGTTTTGGTTGTTTTGGGTTTTTTTTTTTAATTTTTTTTCCATAAATTACAATGCATTTTAAGTCATTTGTGCTAGATTGTAATCTGTACATGATACTGACCAAGTTACCTGCAACAAATGTAATACAGTTTCCTAACTCTTTGAGATCAGGCTTGCAATTCTTGTAAAACTTCTGCTCGGGAAGGTTTTTTTTCCACACTTTTATTTAGCTTTCACTCCTGATTGATATGCCTAGATTTGTTCTCTGGTTGTTGATTACTTGTTTTCAGAAAGCAAAGTCCACTTAGCTGGTTTAGGAAATTATAAGGGATCAGGAAAATGGCAAACTTTTGTGGCCTCTGCAAATATGTTAATGACCTTTTAGTTAGGTTGATAATAATGGGTAATGTGGTAGCCACATCTGCTTGAACAGAGTTTTTCATTCCAGCAGAACCATGATCATCTATTTTGATTTTTCCCATTTTTTTCCTTTTTTATCTGCAAGAGGTGGTGTATATCAGCTGATCACTACTGTCACTCCCCAGTAAGGTCAGACAACTGCAGGGGCACCTTGCCCACTCCTTTCTTAAAGGAGGCTGGTTAGTAAAATTTACAGGGAGGATGAATTGCTATTTTGGCTTTCTGTGACACTTGGAAGTGCAAATAGAGTGACACACTATGCCACCTAGTGTAATGTTACTACCAACAACTACACAACACGCAGATTAACTCTATGTCTGTTACCAACATGCACAGCTGTAGTTGACACAGTTTGATCTAGTGCATAGGGGAGTCTGCATTCTCGTGGTGTTGTACCTTAGGTCCCGGTGCTGCTCTGTGGTAACGTTGGGCAAAGACCATTTCCACTGCTTTATCTCCACCACCCTACCATGTCAGTCACTCTTAGATGCTATGTAGAACTAGTTTCTTGTGCAAAATCAAGGTCTTTGTCAGATCAGCTATGAACAGTTCATCCACTCTTACTTGTAGGACTTGTGGTAGAAGTATCTCAATCTATGTTATGTTAGCACTGCTTTCAAGAGAAGCAGCACATTGTTACAAGGTCACCTATTTTATCAGTTCCTGCCTAGCCACCTTATTTAGGTGTTTCTGGTTTTGTTTTTGGTTTGGTTTTGGGTTTTTTTGGTTGTGGGGTTTTTTTTTTTTTGTTTATTTGTTTGGTTTTTTGGGGTTTGGTTTTTGTTTGGTTTTTTTGTTGTTGTTGGTTTGGGGTTTTTTTGTTTTTTTGTTTTTTTTGTTTTTTTTTGGTGTGTGTGTATGTTCGTTTGGGTTTTTTTTGTTTGGTTGGTTTTTTTTTGTGGTTCCCCCCACCCAGTACTATGGGAGTAACAATGCCTACCACTAATTCCTCATGTGGTGCAAGTACTTCCAGGATTGTTCACTGGCTGTGGCACAGGCTGAGCTCACGCGAGCAGGCATATGGAGCAGTGCAAGCACTTTAGCTCAGTGATGGCACACACAGTTTGTCCTGAGACCACTGTCACCTTCACTTCTTTTGAGGCATTATGAGGTACCTCATTACTCCAAAATAACACATTGTTAAGGAAACATATTTGAGCTGTGTGCCTATTGCCATCCACACGAACACATCTCTTAATTTACCCTTTCATCATTTAGTGTGGCTTTGCTGCTTCATTCCTTATGTGATTTTTGAACAGAATTTGGGTCGAACTGAGATGTTGATGGTGCAAGATGCCTTTACTACAGACTTTCTATATCATTTCTTGCTATCCAATCTCAGCTAAATGTGGCAGACTTCTGGAAACAATGGTACACATGAGGTTTTTCTGTTGGTATTTCCCTATTTCTGTCCATGTTCAATTTGCAAACCCAGTGTTCTCTGGTTATGTTTTTATTTGAATATTTAACATTAAAATTCAAAAAGTATGGAAGCACAGCCAGCTACTTTCTAAATCTGCCTGCCTACTTCTTGCACGGTTGCTTGACTGAAAACTCTGGTAACACATGCACATGTGCTACACTTGCACATTGGTCTGTGCTTTTTTCTGTTTAATTTTCTTCCAACTGTACTGAAATTCTTTGTGTTAAATATTGCAATACATTGCATAATACAAGAGAAACAAAGCAACATTGTGTGGCTTTACTATGCTCAGAAACTGTAGATGCTAGAGTATGAAGAAAGAAAAAACAAACATTTTTCATCTCAAAGCTCCACATTAAAAAAATTGGGATTAGAGCCATAAAATCATAAATGTCCTAGTGAAACTGAGACAGGTGGCAATGACAGCTGTTTCAAAATCCATCAAAATCTTCAGGGTTTTTGAATTATTTGGAATATAATATATCCACATGGATTTTACTCAGTTTTTTATGAGATTACAGCTTTGGTGAATAAAGGTAACTGTAAAACTAAAAAACTTGGTCTTTGACAGGTTTCGTAACATACAACAACTTTTTTTTAAACAAATTCACATTACGTAGCTTCAATAAACTATAGCGAGAACAGCTACTTCCCATATATCAGAATATCTGCTAATAAAGAATCATCAAATCAGGATGCTTCTAGGAGGGCTCTGTAGAGAGCAGGTGAATGCTACTATTAAACATTTTTACTATTGCTCTAGAAAAAACAAAGAAGTCCTTAGACAAACTGCTGACAAAACCTGGAGGCTGGTGATAATAACAAAACAGTCTTGTTGAATCACTTAGTTCACATAGCAGGCTGAAGATATTAAAGAAAATAATGTTTTATACATCTATAAAAAAGAATTGTGGTCCTTGGTCACTGACAGGGTAATCCTGAAAAGAACTTACAAGAAAAAACTAGTTCACAGTAACCTCAGTGTAATCTAATCCTTGACTGTAAACAAAGAAATGGAGACTTAATCTTTCAGTTGCTGACTGCAGTGTTGGAATACTACATATTCCACTCCTGTTTACATTTAACAAATTGGAGAAGGCAGAAAAAAGAACCAAAAATCACTGAGTGCTGAGAAAATGCCTTAGAGGAAGAGACTGAAAAACTTAATCTGTTTAGCATGTCAAAAAGAAGACTGAAAGGTGACTTGATACAATGCATAAGTATTTCCTTTAGGAGCAAATACCTGGTATTAAAGGCCTTTCTGCCTTCAGCAAAGAAAGGCTTAAATAAACCATAATAACTAGAAGCCAGACACAGTCAAGGTAGAAAGTGGATATGCATTTTTAAAAAGAAGGATGTTTGATGCAGTGACTCAAACTGAGGAGCCTAACTGATGATCATTGGTACAAGACTAAATGTATTTTTATAAAATAAGCTGTTGGCATCAATTGGCTGAAATTCAATGGCAGATATCATACATAAGGTCAGAATAGATGAGCTAATGCTCCCTTCTGGCCTATAAAAAAAGTAAAAAATATCTTCCCCAAAAACCCTATGAATATTAAGTATCAGAACTACAAAGCTAAATGGTATCCACATTCACTAGTGTGTTTCACAGTAGATGCTAATAATTAGTTTCATTAGTAGATTATAATAATGTGCATCTACTTCTTTGAGTGTTGAACTCTACAATCAGAAGTCTGAGTAGAATTTTATGGCAAACAAAGCTACTTAATTCATCTAATATAATCAACTCAAATAATGGTACATAAATTGAGTTAGAGCCTTGACGTGGTGAGGACAAAATCTGAGTGGCAATAGTCTAGTGCGGTAAAGCATAGTGCTGCTTCTGTATCAACATGAGCAAGCAATTTTTATCCTTCAAGTAAGCAAGCAGAAAATCAGTAGATGAGTTTTCACCACACATATTATGTTGTCTAGCAATACGATTGCTCCTTCTCCTTATGCAGATCCCACCTGCTAGAGCACAAAATATTTTTTTCAGCAGAAAAGTCTAGGGCTGTGTAAAAGGGACAAGTCCTTTCAAGAGGAACTTCATGCAGCTATTCAAGAGCCCAGGAATACTTAACAGATCATGAGTGACTATACTGCAAAGCATACACGTCTTTTTGCATCAGGAGGCTGGCATCAGCAATGCCTTGCTCCTACCTAACCCACCATGTTATGTACTCTCCCACCACGTAACACCATGCCAAACTGATCAATGGTAATCAGTCAAAACTATACAAAACTTTGGATCTAAGGCTATAAATTAATTTCAGTCATTCTTCATCCTTAGATAAATTAACTCTGTGCTGTTCTTTTGCCTTGAGTTGTCATTTGTATATTAAAACATAAGAACTGATCCAATTACTTGGGTGATTTAGACAAACAGCAGAAAATCAACCTAAACAAAAAAACTCTTTTTGGTAGACAGCAGAACCTTAATTCAGTATCTCACCTTATACTGTCCTAAAGTACAAGTACAGGTAGTACGAGAAAATAATATCTAGAAATGTTTGCCAACCATAAGAAAATTCAGGAGGATTTAATTTCAGTTATGATTCATGCAAAAGGATCTTCATGTTATTTACATATTTTCTTAAAGATTGAAAGTTACTTCTATGAATGGACAAATGCAGTGTATTTTTACAGAGGAAAGAATGAATACAACAACCAGCAAAAGTCAAAATTCATATGATGATATTTTTCTCTGTGGCCAAATCTAAAAAAAAAAAAATAGGTAGCAATATATCCTAATGCTTCAAAAAGACCGTTTCATTTATATATTTCTTTGATTTGAAGTTGAATCTTCCAGGCATATAATACCTGGCTATTGGCTATAATAGGGTTTAAATCCTGTGAAATCAACAAGATTTTTTTTTTGGCAGCTATTTATTGCTACATCAGAGTAATCCTGAATGAAGAATAGAACTAGTAACAGTCTGGTTAAGAACAAGTCCTACGCAGAAAAAGAAAATTAAGAAAAAAAAAAATTTGCAGCATTAGTATCTCTAAAACAAAACATGAATGTAAGACCTTACTATTCCTCATTAGGTTTGCATTTTACATAATGTCTGAATAGGAATTAAGTTTCTTTTAATGGCTCTTGAAAAATGTAATTGAAATATTTGTTATGTCTGAGTTTGAAGTACAAGCAGACAGTTTTTAGGTACATTAATTAAAAGTACATGCAATAACAGATTATTCCTATATCTGTGTAGTGAGGTGCAGAATACCTCAATTTCAGAAGAAAGTGCAAGAGTTCTCACATAAATTTTGATGAGCAACTCTATGACCAGAATTAATCAATATCTAAATTGCATGTTAATGACTGAGCTTAAAGACTTCACAGTTCAGAAACTGATGCAGGGAATTCGCCCTTGGGAATAAGCTGAGACATTGCTTAGTTTGTTTCTAGAGGTAATTGCTATTAACTTAGGGTTTTTCTCAATAATGCCTCTAGGGCAAATGAGTAAATCAAGTGTGTTTTGATAATTTGCATATAAGGTACCCTCTTAATTGTGTTTAGCCATAAAGCCAAAGCACTTGAATGCTGCTTTGGTAATTGATCTCTGAAGTGCATCACCTGTGTTCTCTCCTCTACATATTTCAAGTTGACATAGGTGGCTTAGAAGAAGCATTCTTCTCCCACTTCCATTGGGGAACAGTCTCATGCTCCTAGAAATGTAGTGAGTGAGAAATTCCTGTGCTCCACCAAGTCCAAACGTAGCAATTATGCAATGTCCTTATGTAAGCCTCACAGGTTCTGGATGAAGAGAAACAGTTGGTTGCCCTCTCTCTCTGCATACTTTCTGGGCACAGTATGGCCCCTTGTGAGCTATTATACACCTGTTTTGCAAGAAAACCATCCTTCCTGGTTTAGCAACATCTTTGAAGGTACTTGCCAATGGCAAAAGGAGTTGTAGCTCTTAAAGAACGATGACAATGATCATTTCGATTACCTGTGAGCATACTGGGGCCCTAGAAAGGTTGATCTGATCTTTTTGAATTGTCAGGCCTTCACTGTAAAGTCATATAACCCCTACTTCTACATTAAGAAAGATACTGGTGGCTGAGGACTGTACCACATCTTTGCTTGGGAAACAAAGTACACAGACTGTCATGGTTCAATCATTGGCCTGTTATAAGAATCAAAATGGGAATCACTAGTGACTTATTTTTCTATAAAACTGGTGGATTGATGTCCTGGTTTCAGCTGGGACATAGTTAACTTTCTTCATAAAAGCTAATAAGAGGCTGCGTTTTGGATTTGTGCTGAGATGAAGGCTGGTAACATACTGATGTTTATAGTTGCTGCCAGGACAGTCAAGGACTTTTCAGCTTCTCTGCTGTGCCAGTGTCTGCAGGTGCAGGAGAAGCTGGGAGGTAGCACAGCCCCAATTACTAGCCCAGAATTCAATCTTAGGTTTAGGATTGAGACTCAAATTGGCCAATGGCATGTTCCATATCGTGCATCATTCCCAGTATATAGATGAGAGTCTGCCTGGAAGTTCACTGTCTCTTGGGGTCATCTCACCCTCTTGGTCAGCTCTCAGTTTCTCAGCTGCTCAGGCTCATATCTCTTTTCTGGGATTGTAGTTTCGGGACTCTCCCTGCTCTGGGATCATTAGCCAAGAACAGGGTGAGCCTTAGTCATTGGGTGGTGAGCAGTATCCCTGTGTATCACTCATTTGTATATATTACTATTATTATTATCATAACTACTATCAAATTTATTGTAGTTTAGTTATTAAATTTTTCTTATGTCAATCCACGAGTGTCTTTTCCCTTTAACTATATCCCCGTGCCTGGGAGTTGGGGAGTGTGAGTGAGTGGCTGTGTGGTATTTGTGTGCTAGCCAGCGTCAAACTACGACAACTGACCTCTTCCAGAAAGGACATCTGAAATGCAGATGAATCAAGAAAAAAGTCTCAATTCAACGAACTATCTCCAAAGACATTTGAAAGATGCAGCTTTTGCTTTAGAGCTATCCTCTTTAGTTTATTGCTATCCTCCTACTGTCCAACCTTTAGTACTATATTGAATT
Organism: Pterocles gutturalis; assembly: GCF_000699245.1. Classification (NCBI taxonomy): domain Eukaryota; kingdom Metazoa; phylum Chordata; class Aves; order Pterocliformes; family Pteroclidae; genus Pterocles; species Pterocles gutturalis. The sequence continues at coordinate 20,526 of NW_010123032.1, forward strand.
TTCCCTTTATAGAGATGTAATAGAAATGACAGTTTACATTTTTAGGTAATTCTAACCTAATAAAAATGTAATGGTCTGTATGTAATTAATTAAGTCTTTGTATAGTTCATTTTTTGTGGCTACTGTGGAAGATATTTCAATTTGCTCATAATAAAAAGAAAAAAAAAATCCATGTTTTTTACAAAGAGGAGTGATAGAAAAAGTGTTTTAATGGCTTACTGTTCATGCAACTGCTTTACTAATTTTCTAAACTACTAAAGAGAAAAGAAAGAGTTGTTCAGATAACATCTCCAAATATGACAATGGCAACCCTTTTAAGATTTATCTGAAGATAATTTCAGCTAGTTTAGACTGTGAGTTTATAGTTCCGCTAGCTAAACCTAGCCTAGGGACTCTGAATTAGCTCAAGATGAACTGTAGTTTACTAATCTGTAGCATTAAAAAACCCCCAAAACCCCAAACCTGACTGTTGCATCCAAAGATGAGCCTTTCAACTGGAGTGTCTCTATTCCCTTACACTTCTGTTTTGAAAGTACTGCAGATAGACATGTCTGCCTTCACCTGCTGGCTCGTACACCAAGGGAAGGAAAACTTGAAAACTCGAAAAGCTAAGTAAGCTTGTGAGCAACTAATGCTCATTATGAGTGCCAATGCATGGAAGTAGTTTCAAGTAGCAAGTGCTGTAAATCACAGCCTTGAATGCTGTGTAGTAATTCCTGCTTGCAGGCAAGCTCCCATAAATCTTTTAATATAGCTGCTAGAGTGAAAATGTGTTGAACCTCCGTGTTGTTTAAAATGTTTTTCCGCCAGACTTTGCACAGACTACAGTTGTTAATGGCAAGACACATCTCCACGTCTGAGCTCAGGACATAGGTGCTCATTGAGTAACATCTTTGATAACTCGAAGGCCTGAGCATGGAAAGCTGGAGAGTTTTCTCTTCACAAGTGTACAAGGCAGATTGCTGCCTGTCTTCTGTTACATACCATTTAATATGTAGGTTTTTATCCGCTTCACCTAGCTTTCATGTCAAGTTTCAACTCTTGCAGTGACAAGGCGTTCCTCCTAGAATTAAGCCGTCTCTTAATTTTTGCATTTATAGATAGGCATTAAGATAATCAGGGGTTTCTCTGTGCTAGGTTTTGGTTTTCTCACTCAGTCATATGCTGGAGTCGTGCTACTGGATCTTGCTTCTGTCACATACAGAAATACAAGTGTGACATCTTCATGTCAACTAACCCTGGCAACACCATTAGAGGTATCTAATCATATCAAATACATAATTTTGAACTGGGAATATAATACGACTTATTTTCTACTTTAAACTGATTACTATATTCTTGAAAATCAAATACTTTTTTTTTTTTTTTTTTAAACCATCCACAGTGCTGTTCCTGTTCAATGCTGCTGTTGTCATGGTTACATTAACTGTGGTGTTATGGGTTAACCCCAGCAGGCAGCTCAGCACCACACAGCTGCTTGCTAACCCCGCACAGTGGGATGGGGGAGAGAATTGGAAGGCTAAAAGTGGGAAAATTCATGGGTTGAGATAAAGACAGTTTAATAAGTAAAGCAAAAGATGCATGTGTGAGAAAAGCAAAATAAGGAATTCATTCACTACTTTCCGTGAGGAGGCAGATGTTCAGCCATGTCGAGGAAAGCAGCATTTCATCACACATAATGGTGAACTCCGTAAGACAAATGCTGTGACTCCATGTGTCCACCCCTTCCTCCTTCTTCCCCTACCTTTTATTGCTGAGCACAGTGTCACATGGTATGAGATATCCCTTTGATCAGCTCCTAACTTCTTGTGCACTTCTAGCCTACTTGCTGGCAGGGCAACGAGAAGCAGAAAAGGTCTTGACACTGTGCAAGTGCTGTTCAGCAACAGATAAAACATTCCTGTATTATCAACACTGTTTTGGTCACAAATCCAAAACACAGCACCATACCAGCTACTGTGAGGAAAATTTAACTCTATCCCAGCCAAAACCAGTACAATCTCCAACCCTTACTCCATACCTTTTACCTTTTCAGGTCCCATACTACCCAATATGTTCTCATTAACCACAACTCCCCTCCCTCTCCTTTGGTTTATATAGATATTGTTCACTTAGTCTATGGACCACCCCTGTAAAATGTCCGCTCTTTTCATTTAGTCCATGACTTGGGGTCTGTCTGTAATGGTGGTCACTCAGGACAGGAGAGGTAGTGTGTTGTGTGGAGTTGTTTGGCACCAAAGACAGCTCAGGTCGGGTCACTGCTGCACTTGTGCTGCTTCTTGCGAGACCCATCCTCCATTGGTTTGGGTGGTTCCTAGCATGGAACATAGCAGCCGTTAGTCTGCTGCAAGCTATAGCACAGGCATGCCTTGAACTTTTCTATGAAATCTGTGTCAATGATCTGGCTTAAGTTTTTGACTAAGCTTTAAAGACTGGGCAAATGTCTGGGTCCCATGAGTAATAAGAAAATGCTAAACCTAGCTTCTTCCATTTCCACAAAACTGGAGACAGTAGCCTTGTAGAGAGCATTATAAGCAGGTAATTGCTCACGTGAAGAACTTTGGACTAGTTTCATGTGTTCCCCACAACCCAGACAAGAAGTGAGCGTGTGCTGTGATTGCAAGTGAAATGAATGAAATAAATGTACTTTATTTTCTGTGAAGAAACATAAATGTGAAACTATAGAATGTCCTCATCACTAGTAGTAAGTATTTTTAACAATGCTTAAGCAGTCTATTTGGTTCCACTGTAGCAGGCATTATAGGAATTAAGTTAAAAAAGCAGACAAAGAAAAACCCAAACGCCAAATGTCGCATTACTATGTTATCTTGAAAACAGGGATTTTTTTAATCTTTATTTGTTAAGACTATTTGAAATGCTAGGGGAGGTTGCTAAATTGCGTCCCCACCACTCAAAGTTTGATGAGAGAGAGTGGATTTGGTATGGCTTGTTGTCACTGTTAAGTATTTAATTACAGAAAGGCTCTGCTCAGGCATCATTCTCCCTCTTGCCTTCTCCATTCTTCTCCCCCACCCAAAAAAGAAAAAAATTCACTTTCCTTGTAGAAAGTGAATGGTGGTCATTGGCAATGCAGCCACATATACATTTTTAAAGTAAAATGCTTATGAATCTTTTGCAACACTTTTTAAGAGGGCAATTAAGCTCCATCTTGTATGATTACCATCAATATGGTTTTCCACTCTTAAATATGCATCTTAATATGATTATCAGCAAAACTTCTGATTAACCAAATAATCCATGGCATTAAATCTGAAATTTTGTTCACAGTTTAGTGATTTTGTAACTGACTATGTTTTCTATAATGGATTAATTAATCAATTAAATAATGACTGATTTCTTCTTAAAAACATCCTTACCTTTACCACTTCTGGACAAGATGACTCACAGTGCTAAACTTTAAGCCCAAAAATGTACGTCTTAAATATGCCTCATTTTTGTTAATAAATTGTTTTGGTTTTTTACTTCACAAAAATACTTGCCAGAATAGTAGTAATTTTATGTACAGATAACCCTGGCATTATAATTTACAGGTGAAAATTACACTGCATATAAATTGTTTTTATTGTCTGCATTAATCTTTTTTTGAATGCATGCCAGATAATTTTCAAGGAAAGACTGCCTTATTTCTGGCTGGGACTCTTCTGAGCAGGGGTATGTACAGAGGTACTGTTTAGCATGTGTGCAGTGAGCCTCACACCTTCTGGAAGAGTCAGACCAGCTAGGCGTGAACTGCAAATGTATGGAGAATATTTATCCCATGCACCATGAGCAAGCTGGATCATTTGTGTAATACATGTGCAGCTGGTGTGATGTTGGCCCTACTGTAGATGCACTGTATGGTTGACCTGGTTACACTGCCAGGTGTCTGCAAATCTCAGTGATCCAAGAATACATTAGAAAAACCCCACGTGTCAGTGTTTCACGTTCACGTTCTCTCCTTGTCTCAGACTGAAACTGGAAGTTCAGGTGTCAAGTTTGAAAGATAGAGTCTGATGAAATCTCACTTCCATATTCCAGATCTACTTCATTTTCCTAATGACTGATTCTCACCTCTAGTTATGCAGCTTCAGTCTAAAAAAAGATGTAAAACAATGTTAGATTGCTAGAAAAATGTGAAGTGTCTTTAGTATAAAAAAGCCCACCCTTAATGTCACCTATTTTGTGTGGGCAGGGCTGCTACAAACTTTAGCATCTTTGGAGCCAAACAGCTTGAGAAAGTCCTCTTTCTCTCTGCAGTTATAAAGCCAAGATGTTTTCTGGGCATGATCTACAGCTTCTGTAGATTATATTTAAGTGCTTACAACTTTCAGAAAAAAACAGAATTCAGCAACAGATCAGGATAAGCAGCACTGGAATTGAGGCAGAAATAGTATACCCTGGATGTAAATGACTGTCTGAAAACTGCTTGAGATCTCAGAAAAAAAGAAAAATCTCAGAAAAAAGCAGAACAAGTTCTAGAGGAACTAAGCTACTGGTAAAATAGTTTTATACGTCCTCCTTAGAACTGTCACAGAAGGCTTCAGCTGTTGTTCAACCTTCATAATACTGAAAGCTTTTCTAGGTAGAAACTCTTTGCTGCTTCATCTGCAAAGCCTTAAGCAACAGCTGTAAGAACGTGGAATAAAATACAAAGCTCATGGACATTTGAGCAGATCAATATATGCAAATATTACCTTGTTATCAGACAAATATTTGCTACATTACTTAGAACAGTGTGGGTTCTTGACTGCTCAAGAGATGATTACACATAACCACCTTCCTCTGGATGATTTAGAATGGAAATTGCACACTGCATTTGAAAGGCTCTTAGAGAAATGAGACACTGATCTGCACTTGATGTGAACTGGGAAGCAGTCGAGTTATACATGGGAAAGCTATCAGTTTAAATCTGCTCAAACAAGTTAAAGCAACACTGACAGCTAACTAAAGCGCAGCGTGCAAGAACTGTACCAGTATCAGCAGAAGTTTAGAAATAAGAGCTGCTCAGACTTTTTCGGAAAGAGGACTGGTGCAAACACATCAGCATACCCATCAGATTATTATATATAAGCAATGAAACTTTCTTCCTGACTCTCTGGAAAAATCCAATATTTTAAATAGCTTCTCTATCAGACAGAAGCCTCAACTTGAAGACGCAAGGTTTGTGGAAACAATATAGCTTAAAGAGTTCCTGCCTTGGCAAGCCATTACAGCTCACTATCCACTTCATTCAGCAGATTGCTGTATTTCCCTGTGGACTGAGGGCAGCTTAAAACATAAGCATTCATAAAGAAAAAGGGAGGGAGAAAGAGAGACTGGTATTTAAAGAGAGTATTTTGGTCCAGGTTGAACACAGCTGACAACGTGGCAAGTTGCAGGAGCAATAAGAGCAGGCATGGTGAGAGATCAGAAGGTGACAGGAACTCCCAAAATCAACATTGCCACCAAAGCCCTTAATCCAAAAATGAAAGCATTACTTTTGTATCACAAGGCTATTCTGTGATGTGAACAGCAAAATGAAAATCAAGTTGTGTGGCTCAGCAGAAAATCTTCCTACCACTTAAAGAGAATAAGGAAACAAAGAAAGGATAAATAAAAGTACATCAGCAGCATTTTATTTTAAAGTTGAATAAGATAAAAATAACTTGATCTTGTAGTAGGAGCATGGCTGATTTTCAATGACAAAACAGACAATTGAAAGTTAATAAAGGAAATGTTTTATTTACCAGGATGTGTAATTAATCCATTGTAGAGTCTCCCTATCTTTTTATAAATGTATGGATTCTGTAAGCAAGTTCAGAATTCGCCAGATCTTCCACAGTTGCATTAGAAAAAATGAAAAGAGTATGTTGACATGTTCATGCTTCAGGACATGTGCAGCCACTAAGTGGGGGGAATTGAAAAGAAACTGCTAAAAGTAGGTTACTGCATTGTTCTTGTATTTTACTCTTGGCTTACACTGATAATTTTCAGGCAGAATATATTTTATTAGAGTGATCAGTGTTCTCATCTGCAGCATATCTGTGGTTTCTAATGAACAGAAACAGACTTGCCTGATTTTGTGTTATAGGTAGAACACTGCTACTAACTAATGGTGATACACTTAGTCTAAGTGATAAAAGACCAAGCGTTATAGCAGTAGACATAGAAAGGTATCTCCAGCATCACAGAACATTTGACATGTTGTGGTACACAATTTAAGAATGTTTTGGTTGTCTTCAGGGGCTGAGTTCAGCTCTAGCTGAACTTGTGCGAGTCTTTTCAATGCGTTAAACATGAGTTTAACCCCACTTTAAAGCAACCCATAGATTTCATACAATGATTTTGTATGCAGCTTCCTGTATGACTTATTTTGATTGTAACACATATGAATCTACTTCTCTCTAAAGTAATCTAAAGGGACTATTTTAAAGTGCATGAAAATCCAAATGTTTCACGTCAGGATTGTAATTAAGTAGAGGAAAACAGATACTGTAATGGTTGAAGCAAAAGTCTGCATAATGGCATTTTCCTATAGGTTTTCCTAAGAACACTACTATGATTTCTGCCAGCAATGTTATGGGTTACTTGTCTTGAAGGAAACCTAAAAACCCTGAGTGACTGCTTGAAAGAAGTGTGTTTAAAACCTGACATAAGCCAGAAAGGGCCAGGCAATAAGTAGCCATCACTGGTAAGGAGTATGTTTTTTGGAAAGTACTAAAACAAAATTAGGGACATAAAATAAAACAAAACAAGTCTGTAAGCAAAATCAGAATTTGGAGGAAAACATACCAGTTAATAAAGGAGATATACAAACTAAAGCATTCTGAACAATTAACAAGTAATGAAATCTGAATTTCAGTGCAAAGATATTTAATGTACTGTCAGACAATGTAACTTGGTCAAAGACTCAAGCAAAGTCAGTCTCACCTCTGGGCCCAGCAAGATCATGGAGCAGATCCTCCTGAAAACTATGCTAAGGCACATGGAAAATAAGGTGATTGGTGACAGCCAACGTGGCTTCACTAAGGACAAATCGTGCCTGACAAATTTGGTGTCCTTCTACAGTGGAGTTGC